>NC_081568.1:55249277-55358401 GCF_022355385.1 Mustela nigripes
ATACTAAGCTCACAGTGCTGCCATAAAACCTGTATATTTCATAGATACATTTTTAAAAAATTTGTTCTCAAAAAAAAAAAAAATTAAAAATTAAAAAAAAAGTCTCAACACAAGCCCTAGTATATAATAAGCCCTTAATAAATTTTAGCTACTATTACTAATGCTAATATAATTTTTGTCTCTTTCAAATTCATAGATTTACTAAAGAAGACAGGACTAAACACTTTGAGACATCTCACATCGGTCTTCTTTTTTTTTTTTTTCCCCTCAAGGGTAATTCTCTTTCTGTGGCCAAAAAAGTAGTGACTCATGGGTATTACCAATATGTTAATCCCGTACTTAGAGCATTACTGAACATTACATCGTACTGACTTTTCTCAGCAACATTTCCCATGTTCAGAGTGAGTAAGCAAGGACTCATTATCTTCCTTGTTTCTTGAAACTCAACAATGTTTGAATCCACAATTATGACCCGTCCTCTAGGAATGGGATGGATGACGCTATATTTAAATGAAAAGGAAAATCAAAATGTAATATTAAAAAGGAAAGAGATTGATATTGTCTTTATGCATCTGTAAATAGAAAAATACATTGAATGAATAAGTGTGCAACTACGAAATTATTTAAGACAATGTGTAAATTGTTTTATTAGCTCTTCTAAAATCTACACTTGCCAGTTTTACTGTATGTGAGACAAATAACTGAAACTTTTGGCACATTTTTCAAAGAATGTGTATTGAAATACTTCCTTCAGTGTTGACTGTAAGAATTATATGTGTTTCTAGTCTTATTTGGAGACTTTTTTTCCTGTAATGGATAATTTGAATACACATCAATATTCCACTTTTCTGCTGAAATGAAACAAAATTCCCTAGTGTATGTGCTTAGTTACATTCCCATAGGATGGCAAATATGCATTGCATACATTTGTAAAGTAAATTATATGCTTAAAGATATAATAGCCCTTGCTTTTAGGCAGTTGTTGTTTTCTCCAAGGAATTCGGCACATTTCATATCAACTTTGGAAAAATGAAAAACAAGTACTCATTCTTGACTCACCATATTACTCCAGGAATAGTTCCCTATTTTCAATGATTTTCTTTTTCTATAGTAGATTGTAAGAGATTTAAGGTGGGAGAGAGACAGAGACAGAGGGGAAAAAAAGGAGAGTATCTAACACAAAATTAATTCATTAGGTCAATATCTTTAAGCTCCAAAATCACCAAATAAGCATAAAACCTTGGTAGAATCCTTATCTACTAGATGGCAGCTACCTCTAATCAGATAAAATATTAATTACACTTTAAATGTGTTTCAGGAAATTACATTTCCAAAGATCAATATTTTCTATTTGGATAAATAAATTTAAAAAAGTATATCATGGCTCAGCTCTTTGGGCTCTTAATTGGTGGGTGATCTGGTAAAATTAGTTTTTTCAATAAGCCCATTTACACACTTCTCCCTTGTAACTAAGGACATACCTTTGCAAGTGCACCACAAAACTAACTGCTCCATGTGGTCATTAAATATATGATGTTTGTAACCATGGAAATGTCAGCCTGAAATATTGAGTTACTCTAAATTAGTATTTTCCCTACACTGAGGGGAAACCAAGTATCAGAAAGATGAAATTATTTGCAGAAAACAGAAGTGTATATTATTGTGGTTAAGAGTATGCACTGATTTGTCATTGTGTTTTAAAACTGAGTGCTGGCACCTACTGTGCAATATTGGGCAAGTCGACAAGCCATTTTAAGTCTCAGTTTCCTTAAATGTGAAATGAAGCCAATAGTAGTGCTTAGAAGCTTATTTTTCACTAAAGATTACAGTGGAATTTAAGAGACCATGTCAAGGACTTACATTAGAAATTTGAAGGTTGACAATTGTCCTAAACCTCTCTTTTCCTACTTGGAACTGCTGTAGAGTCATTCTATCTTTATGGACTACTTCTGGTTCCGTTTCTGCCTTCTACTTCATCTTTGGTCAATTGAAACTGTGCTGTGAGAAGTGCTAGAGCATAATGGTTAAGCACCCGACTAGTCTGCTGAGGCCTGAATTTTAGTTCAGCTATGTGGCTTAGGGTTTGTACTTTTCCATAACTCAGTGTCTTTACCTGTAAAATAAAAATAATCCTCAAGCCTACACCATAGGATTAAGTGAATTAACTTATATAAAGCACTAGAACAGTGGCAGATACACTACAAGTGGTGTGTGAGTGTGAGTAGTTAGTTGTTGACATAACATACTAAGAAAAAAATGTGTGAATTGTTTTATTCAGTTTTTCTAAAATCTCCATTTGCCAATTCTACTATATGTAACATAAATAACTGGGACACTCGTTCCCAAAAAAATTTATGAATCATACTCTCTTTTCTGTTTTGCTTTGTTTTAACAAAAACATACCCATCAATTTTAATTTTGAAGTAATGTATAAAAATGACTCCATTGCATTACTGTATTTCATTTCGATAATATAATCAAAGAAAAATAATCCTTCTAACAAGTTTTGTTAAATTTTCCCAAGTCCTATTCAAGAGAGTAATCACAGTGCCCCCATCATTCCATCAAGAATAAATGACATAACTGGATATGTAATTAGTTTTTATAAAGACCAAGGTAAACATTGTTACATAGTCTCAGATTCTCACAGTGAAGTTTGTAAGAATTATAAATGTGTTCATGTCCATAAAGTTACTTTATGAAATCCTTCTATGTTAAGCCAAATCTGGTTTTTATTAATGAAGTAGATTATTCATTTCTGTACACTTTCATCAAAATTAAGTATATTAATCTTGTACAGATATAATTTCTCTAAGATATAAATTCTGCCCACATGTTTCTTCACTAAGTGTTCTAGTTCAATTCTGTACGGCAAGGAAGAAAAAAATTTTGTGTCTTGGTAAATGAATAAATAGGCTTTCTATTTATTAGAGTGGACATAATAGAATAATTATGTATTCATGGTGGTCAGTTTTCTATAAATATTGGAATCCAGTAATTACTATAAAACTGCCTGTTATTTACTCATTTGGAAGACTTAAAGGAGCATGAATATGCATGAACTACTTCTAGAAGTCAAAAAATATAATTTGTTTGTTTTGTTCTTTGGGTTGCTGTAGGAATACTTTGGGCTTTTAAAAATGTATCTGCTATCTTCATCATCTTGAGCTAGCAGAGATTAATGTGTGATTTTGGTGCAGGTACAATTCATTTAAGATAGTTCTTCTCTTGGAGCACCTGGGTGGCTCAGTTGTTAAGTGTCTGCCTTTCACTCAGGTCATGGTCCCAGAGTTGTGGGATCGAGCCCTGCATCAGGCTCCCTGTGTAGTGAGAAGCATGTTTCTCTCTCTCCCACTCCCCCTGTTTATGATCCCTCTCTCACTGTGTCTCTCTCTGTCAAATCAATAAATAAAATCTTAAAAAAAATAAAAGATAGTTCTTCTCTTACAGATAGTGTAATCAGACCTTTCCTTTCTCCCGTTTTCCCGTTTTTTCTCCTTCCCTCTGCCCTTAAAGATGGAAGCAACAAAATTTGCCTCTCACTCAACAAAATTTATCTCTCACTGTTCTGATATTGTTCTCTCTTTTCAGTGTTATCACTATCTAATCTAAGAATAAAAAAGTGTATAGACGTATTTCCGGGTCCTGGATCACACTATGCTAAATGGATTTTGAGAGATAAACCTTGGTTGTCTTCTCTCTGCAGTTGGTCTCCAACTCATTTCGGAAAAGAAGATCTAATATTAAAAATGCAGATTTCTGTGATGCTAATATTTCATGTAGAACAGGAGCCATCTGTTAGCCTTCAAATTTACCCAGGTTGGTGTCTACTTACTTTGTTTGCTTAAAAGACAGGCTTTAGTTTCAGAAGAGTTGAATTTTAATTTTAGAAATCTAAGGAGCCTTTTCTGAACTCACATCCCATTTAGCATCACATTAATTTACAACGCATTTCTAGAAATAAATTGCTATGGAATTCAGAAGTGCATAAAAGTAATACTATAATTACAGAAAGCTAAAGATGTAATATAGTTTACTCAACAATTTGCTGAATATAAGGATGGAAATGTTCACAGTTTAAAAAAAAAAAAAAAGCAGTAGTACTTGGCTCATTCAGCTAATCTTGTTTGTGTGTATGTTCATGTTGAGTCAGATCCTCCAAGTTCAAGAGCTACATTAGATTTTTTTTTTCCTTCTATTTCAATGAAGGATCATTCCTTTAGTCAGCATTTCCCACCAATCCTCTGGTAATTGACTAGCTTAGAATATACCACCAACCTAAAAGTTCCATACTGTCCCTCTAGATCAAGGGTTCCTGGGAGTCAGAAGGAGAGGGTGTAGCTCTATTGCATCTTTCTGCCTATTGTCTTCTACTTCTTCTTCTTCTTCTTCTTCCTTGCTTCACATCTTCCTCCTCCTTCATACTCTCCCTTTCTCTCTTCCTCTTCTTCTTCTTCACCTCCTCCCCAACCTCCTCCTTCTTCTCTAATAAGAACACCTAACTTGAGATTTATCCACAATAAATTCTCAAGTGCACAATATATACTATAATACTATAGTATTAGTATCTGTAGGCACAATGCTGAACAGCATATCTTTGTTCATCATGCATACCAATACACTTTAAACAGCACCTTCCCAATCATACCTCTCCCCATTCCCTGGTAAGCACCACTCTACTTTCTGTTTCTTTGAGTTTGAATATATTTTATTCCCCATGTAAGTGGCATCATGCAGTATTTGTCCTTCTGTGACTGGCTTGCTTCACTTAACATAATATGATACAGGTCCTATATTGTCACATATAAAAGAATTTCCTTCAGATTTTTAAGGTTGAATTATATTTCATTTTCTGTATATATCACATTTTCTTTTTTCATTTTATCATTCATGGAATTTACATTGTTTCCATGTCTTGGCTACTGTGGATAGTGCTGCAGTGAACCTGGGAATAGAGCCATCTCCTTGAGATCCTGACTTCAATTCTTTTGAACATATATCCCCAGAAATGAGATTGCTAGATTACATGGTATTTCTATGTTTAATTTTTTGAGGAACTTACTTACTTTTTAACACAGTAGCTGCATCATTTTTCATGTCTACCAAGAGTGCACAAGGGTTTCGATTTCTCCATATCATCACCAACAGATGTTATCTTTTTTTTCTTTCATAATAGATGCCCTACAGGTGTGAGGTGATCTCATTGTGATGATTATTTGCATTTTTTTATGATTAGTGATGTTGAGCATCTCTGTGTATTTTTTCATATACAATAATGCCATTCGTATGTCTTCTTTGGAGAATTATCTATACAAGTCCATTTTAAAATCAGATTATTTGAGTTTTTTTATTGAGTTGTAGAAATCCCTTTTATATTTTGAACATTAACCTCTTTTGAATATATGGTTTGCAAATATTTTCTTCCATTCTGTAGGTTGCATTTTTTTTTACAATTGTTTCCTTTGCTGTAGCAATTATAACTAGCTTAGAAATGAATTGCTAGGTAGAGAGATATAACCATAAACTGTTGTCTGTTTACTAAAAGATCATTTTAAAAATAGAGAAAAGAATGATGACTATAAAAACAACAATATGGAATGTTCCATCTTGCCTTTCACTAACCATTATTTGATGAATGCTGTCTGAATATGGAAGAGGTGGAAAAAACTGAGGGTATAACCCCTGCAAAAACCAAAGGTGACTTTAAATATTCCCAAAGACTGTGTTTCTGGAATGTCTGAGTTTGGAGTAGGACCTTTGGTGGAAAACACAGAGCTACTTCTCATTTCCTCCTTTGAAGGAGGTAAATAGTAATGATGATGCTAATGACAGTGGAATCCTGATCATTGTCTTCTAAAAGGATCTGACATTACTTAGCATGTTACCATTCATATGTAATGTTTATATATAGTATCTTCCTATATTGTTATAACGAATGCACTTATACTCACAAAGCAAAAAAACTGACCTTTTATTAAGCTTCATATGATTACCAATATAACCTAACAAACACACTCACTTATACTCTTTAAAAAAATTATATGTAACATTTCTCTATATTTTGAGTAAATGTGAATTTCTTTTTACATAACAAAGATTTTATAATCTTTTTCTATAAGAATAACCAGTAATTAATTTTATTCTTCTAATGGGGGCAATTATTATTTTTTTTTTACTGAATTTTAAAAAGCTTATTTCAGCATCACAACTTGCTGTAGGCAATGCCATGTAAGTATTTAGAGTGTTATCAAATATGAGAAAACCTTTCATATTTAAGATGAAAGATTGGGAAAATTTTCCACAGGCTGGCTTCTAGCTTTTTATATTTCAAACCTTGTTCCTTTGCCACCACCCACATAATTCTAGTGCCAGATTTTGTGGGACATGTTCATTTCAGTGTATAACATTTAGCCCTTTACTTTCAAGTCACAATTGCACAACACTCTGTAGGGGTATTACAGGAAGCCGTTTCTTCACAGGGACATGTAGGAATAACTACTATCATGGAAGTGACAGCAAACCATGTAAATAAATTTCTCTGAACCAAAACTCAATGTATCCTCAATACAACTTTCTCTTTAGTGCATTCCCAAGATGTCTTTGGTCACTCTAAGCTATACCTATGACTGTATGAATGAGAGAGATGGAATCAGATTGAAAATAGTTATAGAAGAAAATATATATAGAAGAAATGCTTCTGTGAAGAAAGATGGAATGTCATAGGATTACGTAGTAAGAGGAACAGATCTGATTAAGTCAGAGAAAATTTCCCTAAGTGGTACTTGAAGCTGAAACTGGAATGATGAACTCATTCTTAGTAACCAGGTGATGGTAGTAGAGAGAGGTGAAGAACATTCCAGGCATAAGGAGGAATATGCACAAATACTTTGAAGAAGGAAGTACTATGATGAGTTGAGAAACTACTGAAAGGGAATTTGGAATTCTCAGAGAATGAGAACAAAAAAAGTCATCCTGTTTGGTCTGAGCAGGTTACATTAAGTTGGGCCCATTTTCTGAAGAAAAGAGGGAGCCGTTAGAAGTTGTCATTATTAAGATTTGCATCAATACCAGTATACTCTGAACACGGTGTGGAAAATGGGTTGGAGGGGGAGACACATATTGATGCAGGATGTCCACTAGAAAACCATTGCCCTCAATCAGAAAGAAATTGGCCCAGTCTATGAGCAGTCTATTAATAGAGGTAAAAATAATTGTTTTTTCATTCATTCTCAGCAATACTGTACAACTGAACTAGATTTTACATCTTTTTTTTCTTTTTAATTTTGATAGCCATTACTTTCTAATTGATACCAAGCTGGTAAAATTATTGAAATATTTGAATTTTGTATTTTAAACTATTAAAATATTATTTTAGAAATTTTTTTCTTGTTAGTGGTTCTCCCATCGACTAAATTACTCAAATTAGAAATCTCAAAATGATTGGTCCTTCCTTCATTCAACATTCTATATATTTTCCCAAAGTTTAGTGTCTTCGACTTCAGGATGATTTTTGGTTTTGGTTTTGTTTTGTTTTTGTTTGTTTTGTTTTTAATAATCACTATTCTCATTTCTACCATTACTTTCATTACCATTTAAAGTAACTCATCTGTTAATCATGGCAGCATTTTCCTAATGATGACCCTTTCCCCTATTTCCAAGCTCTCCTGTATTCAGATGTATTCTACAAGCTACCTTTATCATTATTTTCCCACCATCCATGTCTAGCTGTGTCATTCTTCTAGTGATGGCATTAATGAAAACTGGTGAGATACAATGACACCTTCAAAAATTTGCTGCAGTCTACCTGTGTAGGCTTATTTTTAAACCACTTCATTCCTGTCCTTCTTCCCCTCACACACTAATTTACACAGTAGCCTGCACATTATATCCTCTTTTCTACTCCTTTACTTTTGATCATGTTGTTCCTTTTATAGCTATTCTCTTATTATTTGTATTAATCAGTACACATAGAGACACCAGGAAGAGAAACACATCTCAGAATAGTTTAAGAAAAATAAGCATTTTGGGGAAAGACAAGTATAGAGAGTATTTTAGGTAGATTTGTATGCAGGGACCTAAATAGTACCTTCATTGCTCTCCTCATCCCTCGTTTCTGCTTCTAAGGGGAGATAGGTGTGATGGTATGTAAGAAGATAGGTAAGTAGGGGCGCCTGGGTGGCTCAGTGGGTTAAAGCCTCTGCCTTCCGCTCAGGTCATGATCCCGGGCTCCTAGGATCGAGCCCCGCATTGGGCTCTCTGCTCGACAGGGAGTCTGGTTCCTCCTCTCTCTCTGCCTGCCTCTCTGCCTACTTGTGATCTCTGTCTGTCAAATAAATAAATAAAATCTTAAAAAAAAAAAAAAGAAGAAGATAGGTAAGTAATAGATAAAAAAGTGTCTTAACAACTCTACAATATCAAGATCTCTAGAGAAGTTGAAGAGGTGGGGGAGACATTTCCCAAAGTTTGAGCCACATGCTCCTCAGTGAGCAAACCTCTTTGGCAGGAGGGTTGGGTATTCTGATTGTTTGGTCCAGGTGATATGCCCACCCCTTAAATATGGTACTTAGGTATCATGAATGATAAAATGGCAGGTCCACTAAGACCAAATGGAGTAAACAGAGAGGCAGTTTCTTTTTTTATTTTTTTAAAGATTTTATTTATTTGACACAGAAAGAGAGAGATCACAAGTAGGCAGAGAGGCAGACAAAGAGAGAGGGGAAGCAGGCTCTCTGCTCAACAGAGAGCCCGATGTGGGGCTCAAACCCAGGACCCTGAGATCATGACCTGAGTCAAAAGCAGAGACTTAACCCACTGACCCACCCAGGCATCCCCAGAAAGGCAGTTTCTTAACAGAAAACATTAAGTATATACCTTCCTATTTTTAGCTTTTATAATTAGGCTTATGACCCACTGCGAATTGGTTTTTATTAAGGGTGTATAGAAAGATTTGAAGATTGTTTTTTCTACATGAATATCCAATTGTTGCAGTACCTTTTGATGAAAGCACTTGCTATTCTTGATTGGCTTGCTCTGTCCTCTGTCAAAAATCAAGTGATAATATGTACGTGGGGGCTCTATACTGTTCCACTGATGTAGTTATCATTTCTTAGTTGTTTTGGTTTTTAAAGTTCTTGTAATAAGTTTTATGGGCAGATAGTTTCAATTCCTTTTACTTCTACTTAATTTTTAATATTGCTGTGGACACTCTGATTACTTGAATGACATATGAATTATATAAGTAACATGTCAACTTCAGCAAAATAGCTTGCTGGGATTATGATTGAATGTTTGAATTTATCAAATAATTTAGAGATAATTAACATCCAAACATTAACTCATCTTATAAGCATGGGATATCTCTTAAGTCTTAAAATTTCTCTCATGAATGTTTTTGCATTTTCACTGTTGCAGTCTTGCATATATTTGTCAAATTTATTTCTATTCATTTGTTTCCTGATACTAATGAATATAGAATAACTTTTGAATTTTATTTTCCAGTAGTAAGCTGTTCATATATAAATATAATCCATTATATTTAATATTGTGATTTTGCTAAATCTACTTAATAGTTTTAGAAGGTATACTATAGATTCCTCAAGACTTTCTATGTAATCATCTTCTGTATATATAGAGGAAAATTTGCATCTTTATTCAATTTATTTATTTGCCTTGTTACAACAGCTAGACATTCCAGCACAATGTTGAATGGAAAGTATGAGGCTGGGTACCCTAGTTTATTTCTAATCTTAGGATGAAAGTATTCAATATTTAACCATAAAATACATAATCCATAGGATTATTTAAGGTGCTTTTTTTTTTTGGCCATGGAAGTTTGTTTTTCTAGTTTGCACTTTTTTAAAATAGTGAATTCAGTTGAATATTTCTAACTCTCTCCACGTATTTAAATGAACCTACAAATTTTCTCAATTATTTTATTAACATGCTTAATTACACTGATTAATTTTTAAATGTTAAATTAACCATGAACTCTTTGGATAAATGCCAACTGGGAATGATATGTCACACTTATTATATATTGCTGGATTTGATTTGATGATGTTTTGTGTATAAGACGTTAGTCCCTAGCTTCTTCAGAAAAAAAATGATACCAAGTTTTGGTATTTGGATTAGGCTATCCTTGAAAAATGAATTAAAAAATGTTCCCTGTTCTGTTTTTCAAAAGAGTTTGTATAAATTAAATGATTAAACAAATTTTTTCATTGTTGTTAAACATCTGTTGCAATTTAACAGTAAAATTATCTGGGTTTGGGCTTTTCTTTATAAGAAAGTTATGGTAAAAGTTCAGTTTATTTAATAGGTAAAGGGCATTCAAAATTCTCTGCAATATATCTACCTGGTTTTAGCAAGTTGTGTTTTTTTCCAAAAGTGCCAATTTTAGGTAAGGTGTCAAATTTCTTGGCATAAACTGCTTATTATCCTTTTAATGTTTGCAATCTCTAGTGATACCCTTTTTTAAAAATTTCCAGTACTGATCATTTGTGTCCACTTACTTCCTCATTCCTGCTAGGTATTTATCAAGTTTCCTTAGTCTTTTCAATGAACCAACTTTCAAATGTAAGAATTTTCTATAGCTTGCTGTGTTTAATTTAATTGGTTTCTGTTCTTTTTACTTCCTTTCACATACTTTGTATTTTAATCTTACTATGATTAACTTTAGGTTTTGATTTTAGACTTTCTTTCAGTTTCCAACATTAGCATTTTAATGCTATAAATTTCCCTCCGAGTACTGCTTTCACTGCATCACATTTAATTTGACATATTTTTAGAATCATTAAGATATATTTTCTAATTTACCCATGTGATTTATTATTTGATCAGTGGCTTATTTAAAGGTGTGTTCTTGGGGTGCCTGGGTGGATCAGTCAGTTAAGCATCTGCCTCCAGTGTCCTGGAATCAAGCCCCACATTGGGCTCCTTGCTCCGTGAAGAGTCTGCTTTCTTCCTCTCCCATAGTCACTCCCTCTTCTTGTGTTCCTCTCTGTCGCAAATAAGTGAATAATTTTTTTAAAAATAAAAATGTGTTATTTAATTTCCCAATATTTTGGGTTTAATTTATAAGACATATTATTATTTATTTCTAATTGAACATGCACTGTATGATTTCAATACTATTAAATTTATTGAATATGTTTTATTGCCCCAAATATGATCTGTCTTGATTGATATTTCCATTGTACTTGAAAAGAATGTGTACTCTGCCATTTATGTAGAAATATTTTACAAATGTTCATTATGTCTAGTAGCTTGATAGGATTATTCAAATCATCTATATCTCTTCTGTATTCTTGTTTAATCTTTTAATTTTTGTGAAAGGACTGTTAAAATCTGTGATTGTGGAATTATCTATTTTTTTAATTTTGCAATTTTTTTTTTTTTTGTATTTTGAAGGTCTGTTATTACTCAAATAAAAATTTAAATCACTTTTTTCCTGGAGAAAATATATTTAACAATTTGTCACTTTAAAATGTCTGTATATGGCAGTATCATAGCCAGTGAGGTTTATCCAAGGCACAATTATTGCTCATTGAAAATGTCCATATATATCTCTGGTCATACTAATTTGCCTGAAACAGAAATACTCATATAGCCCTGTAACCTTCTTATGCTTACCATCTGTATTTTATATATGTTTTTCCCTAACTAGTGAAGTTAAATGTATCTATTTATATAAATCAGTTTTCCCTTTTATAGATAGCATACACTTAGACCTTGCTTTTTTATGTTTTATTATAATTTGACTTTTAATTAAAGTGTTTGCCTATTAGTATATGTCATTTTAATATAGATGAGATTTTATAGTTTTTTGTTTGCATCCTAAAATTTTTATTTATTTTATATTCTTAATTTTTACATTTTTTATTCATTTTACATTTTTAAAAATTCTCCTTTCTCCTGTTTCTCTTTGTTTCTGTTTACCTACATTATTTGGATTAACTAAAGATTTTTTTCTTAGAATTTTATTTTGACACGCCCATATAACTTCACATTCATTTTATAGAGCTTCTCTAAAGATTATAGTATACTTCCTTAACATTTTATAGTTTATTTAACATTAATATTGTACCAGCTTATTTATTTATTTATTTATCTATCTCAAGCCCCCACTTTTAATACAGAATGAACTCTCCCAAACTAAGCACAGTGGTATTATTTAACTCTTGACATCAAAAGCTGCACTTTAGGAATATTCCGAGTTTACATAGCTATTGGGAAAGTTTTAAAAAGCAAAAGTAGGGATTAAAAAGAAAGCTTCAGTGGGTAGCCTAGTGTAACTGGTAGGAATACTGGCTTAGATCTTACCTCTCTGACTATATTCCTCTATTTTTCTACAAAAACCTTTTAGCATCGGATAGTTTCATCAGATTTTTCATTTTTAAACAAGTAACCGTTACTTCCCACCATGCCCCAGATAACTAAGAGTGTTAAGATTTCTAGAGGTGGACCTCAATCATTGATATGATTGTATATTTATACATAAGGCAACCATTCATTTTTATTTTCTTTGGAATGGTATTTTTTGCTCCAAACTGAATTTTCACTACAGCACATAGGATATTCAAAATGTTTTCCAAAGCTCTCTTCTGTCCCATTCAGGACAATCAGGATGTAATAGATGTGCCAACATATGTAAAATGTAGAATATTTCAAATATCTAAGAAAACTTATGCCATTTTCCTAATATATACATTATAATTTTATATGTATCACATTTGTAGATAGTATAAAACTAATAATATAATAAATTTGTTATTTTAATTAATTATATTTAAAGAAACTTTAGACAAAAATAGTGTTTTAAAACATTTACCTGTTTCCATCATTTCTGATTCTCATTATATTTTACATACAGTGTAGTATATCATCTGATATTCCTGTTCAATCTGAAACTTTCTAATAGCTTCTATTGCAGTGAAAGTCATATTAGTTTATTTTAATGGAATATGTCTTTGTTTTAATTTTTTGTGAGAATATATTTGCTACATATACAATTTTGGATTGATGATTCTTTTTCATTATTCTACAGATCTTATTTCATTGTCTTCTGTCTGCCAAAGCCTCTAATGAAATAATAGCTGAATTTGATTCATTCCTTTATGAAATTTTTCATTCTTACATTGATTTCAGGATTTTCTGTTTGTTTTTATATTCACTAATTTGACTTTGGTGGGTCAAATCCTTTTAGATATGAATACTTTTGTATTTATTCTGTTTGAGGTTGCCTGAACTTTTTCAATTATTTCTCTATCCATATTGGAGAAACTTTCAGCCATTATTTCTTTAATAAATATTCTATATTTTCTCTCCCCTCTCCAGTGTTCCAAATGTTAGGCATTTTAATATTGTCCCACAGGTTCATGATGCTATGTATATATTTGCATCTTGTTAAGCTTTTTCTAAAACTTGAATAACTTATTTCTATTCACCAATTATCAAGTTTATAAATTCTTCTTTCAGCATGAATCTACTATTAATCTATTACATTAAAAATAGATAATGTTTCAGTTACTAAATTCCGGTTTCTTCATTTCATTTCTTATTCTTGTTTGGGTTTTCTTTTTTTTTTTTTAAGATTTTATTTATTTATTTGACAGACAGGAATCACAAGCAGGCAGAGAGAGAGAGAGAGAGGGGGGAAAGCAGACTCTCTGCTGAGCAAGGACCCCGATGTGGGACTCGATCCCAGGACCCTGAGATCATGACCTGAGCCGAAGGCAGAGGCTTAAACCACTGAGCCACTCAGGTGCCCCTTGTTTGGGTTTTCTATCCTGTCATTTATTACAAACAAATTTTCATTCCACATGATTTTAAAACAACCTTAAAATTTTATTTATTATTTCTAATATACCTCTCATTTGAGGGATGGTCTCCTTTCTTGGTGATGTATCACATATTTCTGTTTCTTTTGGGTGCTCTTTAACTTTTGGATTCTATGCTGGACACTGTGAATAATGAATTACAGAGATTATGAATTTTGTTTTGCTTCTCTGAAAAATATACATTTAAAAAAATTGGCAATTACCTTGGCTGAACTCAGACTTCAACCTGCCTCCACTAAGGTAGACAGCACTGAAATCTCTTCAGGTCTTCAGTCTTCACTTCCTGGAATATGTCTTGTGTATATCAGGTTAATTGTTCATCCAGTGGTTTGGGGCAGAGATTTTCCATGTTATGTGGGGTTTCCCAGTGATGGTACCACCCTACTTGGCTTTCCTCTTTCATTTTCCAACTGCCATGGTTTCCGCAATTTATCTTCTTCATTTCTTCAAGTTTGTGAGAGTATAGCTCTTCTATCCTCACATTCAATATTCCACATGGCAAACACTGAAACCTATTGTCAGAGT
Source organism: Mustela nigripes (assembly GCF_022355385.1). NCBI lineage: Eukaryota > Metazoa > Chordata > Mammalia > Carnivora > Mustelidae > Mustela > Mustela nigripes. Next base: position 55,263,641 of record NC_081568.1, read on the forward strand.
ACAAACTGCAAAAAAGTTAGAGCTTAAATAAGCCCAATTATTTCTTCCTAGTGTCAGTATTCCATCAGTGTATGTCTGTTTTTATTTACTCTGCAATACCTTCAGTTAGGTTTCATGTGTTGTGCACAGTTATATTTATTACCAGTGGAAGGGTTATTACTCTAAATATTACTCATAAATCTCCATTGTGCTTGTTGTCTGCCTTTCTTAGTATTTCTTTGTAAAGCATTGACATATATATTTTTTTAATTATTGAAGTATACCTGACATATGATGTTGTATTAGTTTCACACGTACAACATAGTGACTTAAAATTTCTTTACATTATTCAATGTTCACCACAGTAAGTGTAGTCTCCTTCTGTCACCATACATTATTACAGGATTATTGACTACTTTCCCTTTCCTGTACTTTTTGTCTTCATGACTTACTTATTATGTAACTGGAAGTCTACACCTCTTAATCCCCTTTACCTATTTTGCCCTTCACCTATTTTGCCTTTCTTATTTATTTTATAAAGGATAGTATACTTTGTAAAAAAATATATGAATAATATTAATCTCTATTGAAAGAAAATCCCACAAGATATGCATCTACATATATGAAACCACACATATGTATACATAGATGTATACCTCCAATGCCATGAGATTAGCTATTAATAGATTTGTATGTATAGTTCTAGAGTTGTATTTCTGCTCAAGTATTACTTTACAAAATATATATTTATAAGTGTTTATGTGGGTTTACAAACACTGACTATATGATTTACTCTAAATCTTATTCTGACTTTTTTTCTCTTTATTATTATCTTTCTAATGTTCCATGGTCTTCTATACGTATAATTTTGACCTTCACCATCATCTTCTTCTTCTTCACCTCAAAATTTAATATTTACTTTGTGTTTATTCCAGTTTTACACATGCTAGTACCTGTTGTATACATTTTTTACTCATTATATATGATATTTATAATTTAAGCATATATTTCTTTCTTAAACTTATTGATGAGAATATTGAGATTTTTGTTTTGATTTTGAGAACATGAAGGATCTAGAATATGCTGCTTAAAGCTCACAGCATATAAATACTAGACCCAAATATGTATAGAATGCTTATTTTTGACAGTTTCAACAGTAAAATACAAAATAATGTCTTCAATTATTCACTTATTGCAGCATTAATGTTAAATCTTATTAAAACTATATTGGCAAATCAATGTATGCATAAGCAGCATTAAAATATTCAGTTAGATAGGTAATACTAGGTCCAACTAAGAGCCATGAATGCAATGCTAGAGACTTTGTAAATTATGCTTAAGCAACAGAAGGTAACAAAAATCTCCAAGCAGTGGAATAATATGATTACAGTGACTTGATTAGCAATTTGAGTATCAGTTATATGCTGTAGGATGTTATGACAAGAAGACTAATGATCAAACTATTGCAGAAGTTTGAGGAAGTTCATGTGTACTCAAATCAGGCAGTAGAAAAAGAAAACTATTTTAAAAAGTATGCATGATAGAGATCAGTTATTTAAAAAAGTAAATCAACTTAACAAATTAACATCTTAGTGTTAAAACAAAAGAATGTACAAACAAATACCAAATAAATTCCAGATATTAAACAGTATTTAAGATGACTCAGAGCAAAGCCATTGTTTTTCAAGAAGCTAGATAATTGAGGTTAATGTTTTGTTTTCTCTTTTTCTGGCTTAAGTTGCGTGGAGATTTGTGTTCAACTCTGATTCTTTCAGTCTTTCACTTGCTTCCCTGCCAGAAATAGTTCATGTTTACTTTTAAAAAACTGCAGCTTTTTATTTAGAAATATAGCTTTGTGGGAAGTGTTCAGACATGCAGACTACTACTTAAACACAGAAAAGAGAGTTACCTAAATTGCTCAGAACTTTTATATATTACAAATATAGGTGCAATAGTTACATTTCAGTCAGTAGGTTGTTTAAGTTATTTCACTTACCATGTTGAATAAATTCTGTGAAACATATCATCAATTATGTAATTACAAGGACCAAAACGAAGGGGACTTTTGTTTTACGCTTATGCACATTTAACGGATTGCTAATGCTCTCTTCAGTAATGCCTAATTCTATAGTGGTTATACAGAGAAAGAGTTGAATGTTTTACATATATTTCTCTCAGATAATGATATATATTATTTCTGTAATGAAATGTTCTCAGATGTGCTTTTTGATGAAAAAGAACTAATTTTAAATGCATGATTATTACAGAAGACTACAACTTGAAGTCTGTTGAACATTTTAAGCTGAATATTTTCTCATTTTTATCAGCTTTTTCTATTTAATTTTCACATGCACAACCTTTATGTTATTACATTTAGAGTGGCCACTGCTGACTGGAAAAATATAGGTCTAGATATTTCTTATTTCATAACATGTTTACTTCTATTTCCTTGTTTATATTAAATCTTAAGGGGTTTTTTGGTAAGTTATTGAACTGAAAGTTCAAACAAGTGACTCACTGTCAAAGAATAGGTTACTAGTTTATTAATATTTTAACATTTCCTTAGGCAAATATTAAAGCAATTGCCATTAAGTGAAGGATTTACAAATAAACTGCATCTGGATATAAGACATATAATTGTTGTCTAGTACAATAGCATTACTTTGAAAGATTTTTAGCCAAAGTATTTATTACTTAGTCTATTAGATCTGCTTTTAAACATGAATCATAGATAATCAACCTCTCTTTAAGATGGATTAACTTCATTTGAAATTAAAATATTTTGTGCATTTCTATTATAGAGTCATATTAATATAAAGAACATTCCTTGTGATTGTAGGCTACAGAAAGTTTGCATTTTGAAACATTAAATGAAATTAAAATACGATTCTCTTAAAATAAGGCCATGTCTGTCATGAACATTGTTCTTAGAGTTGATTTGTTTAACATAATTATATAAAAAAATTGAAAATTGTGCATCTATCTCTGACATTAACCACACAAATGGTATACATAAGACCTTTCCCTGCCATAAAAATAATAAATCAAACAAGTACATTTATTGTGTTTAAGTATATTAAGTCTCAGGTAACTGTATTCTTTTTAATGCCACACATAAAAGTAATTTTCTTTTTGGGGGGAAATATTTACCTTAATTTTATTCTGTATACTTTGACATTCTCTGCTACTTTGATAGAAGGAGGTATGAAAGAAAGAAAAGGAAGGAAGGAAGGAGAGAGAGAGAGAAAGAAAGAATCAGAGAAGTTATTGAAAACAGATTATCAGTCATCAGTGGAGAATGGAGGGAGCAGTCCTAAATGCTGCTGACAGTTTATTACTATCTTAGTACCCCATTTTATTGGTAGCTGTACCTGCAGTATTATTTGGGTGATTTGGCTAGGTTATTCAGTCTCCTTCTGCTTCTGCTTTCCTATCTGTGAACCGGGGATGTTAGCAGTACTCATATAGGAGGATATTTAATGGGATTTTATGAGACAATAGCTGAATGCGCTTAGCTTTAAGACTCACGTGTTATCACACAGGGGACATTGAAGAGAAATCATCTCAGAACAGGGTTTTTATTCTTGTTGTTGTTGTTGTTTCTCCTATATGACTTCACATCTTAAAGAGATGTTTTAATTTCACGGACTAACTCTGAAGGGGAAAATAAAGAAAATGTTATAGTAGGGAGGTATCATGTTTTATTCCCAAAGTATACTGTTTCATTCCTTGTATTTTTAAGAATGTCTTCTTTTATAGGTTAATACTATCAAATTTTTGAGACTGATCAAGGATATTGATTCATTAAAGTCGTTCTTGTTATTTTTCATGCTTGATTATTATGTAAGGTTTTATTAAAAAATTTTTAACCAGAGGATAGCCAATTTCTAGAGTACAAGCCTGCTAGTACAATTAACACATATTCATTCAACATATATTTGTTGAGTGTTTATGGCATACTTGGTAGAATACTCGTCATGGGTGGTACACAGAAGAATGATAGCCAGAATGAAATTTTAAGAAAAATCCAGCCAGTGTTGTTTCAGCCTGAATGCCTGCCCCTCCATGGAAATCTGGTATCCATATTAAGCCCGAGTTGTCTCATTCTGAATTAAGGGAGCTGGGCTTTTCTAGTTCTCTAGGCCACAGTCATTGGCTAAAGGCTTTCCCAAAGGAATGAGATTCCCAAGAACTTCTGACTCTGTGCACTGGGTACATAGTGGTTCCAATTCTTTGAAGTTTGACTGCAATAGAAAAGTCACAGGTGAAAGTTTTTGAAGGCAATTCAACATTTACAGTGGTAGAAGGGGCATATGCAAACTGTGAAAAGGATACAAGATGATCAGAAGCACTAGCCATTTCCTCTATGTATTTCCAGAATAAATTTCATGTTGCTTGATTAAAATATCCACATGTTAAAAAAAAAATCCACAAGTAACTTTTACAAAGTCCCTGGCACAGTCAGAACTGAGTAAGTATAAAGGGTAAACGGAAAATCTTTGGGAATTTGTAGGTGGGCATCAAGTTTAGCTTCGGTGGGGGGACATGAGCCTTAGAAGGATGTCAGGAAAAACTTACTAAAGGAGTCAGCATCTATGCTATCTCTCAAGGCATGGTTAACCCAATGGGGAGAATTATTTTAGAGAAATAGAGGGATAAACAATGAATGTATGAAAGGCGGAGAATAGCAGGTATAAAAGTCACAGGCAATGAAGAAAAGTCATTAGAGAAATGCAGTATTTTCATGTGACCTGAGCTGACCCCTGAAAGAGAATGTTTAGAGATCAACAAGCCATCTTAAGGATGCATTACTTTGGGGTTCATTCATGCATTCATTCAGTCAACCAATGGTTACAGAGAGGTTTCTAAAAAAAAAATTTTTTACGTACCAGGAACTCTTTTTTAAAGTGAACAAACTATACATTATTAAACTAAAAATCACTGTACTTTTGGCTTATAATAAAGTAGTCCAGACAATAAACAAGAAACAAAATACACAGGTAAAATATGTAGTAAATTGGGCAGTGATAAATGCTTCAGAATAAAGGAAAAAAAAATGCCATAAGGATCTTAAAGAGTGGTAGGAGGTTATATTTACAAAGACAGTAGTCAGACTGGGTCCCACGGCAAAGGTAGTATCTGAGTAAAGACCTGAAGGAACGTTACTGAGCAACAGACATGACTCATATATTAAGAGAAGAGCAAGGACGTTAGCATTGTTGAGAAGAGCAAGTACAGAAGAGAGAATTGTAAGCGATATCAAAAAGGCCTTGAAGGCCTTGTAGGCCACTGAAGAAAGTGTGTCCCCTGCTCTGAGTGAAATGGGCAATGACTGCATGGTTTGAGTAGAGGAAGGAAATGGACAGAGTGCTTTTGAAAGACTACCCTACTGACCATAGTGAGAACTGACAGAAGAGGGGGATATTATAAGTAGTCAAACCAGCTAGGAGCCAACTACCCTAATTAAGGTGAAAGTATATGGCAGCTTAGAAATATGCGGTAAGAATCGGTGGACTCTGAATATGCTTTGATGGTGCATGCAGGGGTTCTTGGCAAACTGGAATTAGTATATGAAAGAGAGGCATCCGGAATGACTCCGAGACTGTGGCTTTGAGCAACTGGAAGAAGGGAACTGCCAGTAATTAAACTAGGAAGGAAGACTGTGAGTGTAGCATGTTGGGAGCGGGGGTGAGGTCAATTCAGTTTAGGAATGGTTGTGATTGGGATGTGTTATCGGGCCTTCAAGTGGAATATCAAGGTGGTAGTGGGATATATATCTTGATTTTTAGAAACAAGTTTAGTGGAAAATATAAATTTGGAAGTTGTTCACATATAGATGGCATTTAAGGCTGTACAACTAAAAGAAATTATGAAGAGCGTGAGTCTAGCTAGAATTTAAAAAAAAAAAAAAAAAGAGGGGAAGAAAGGTTTCATGTCAAGATACAACAAATTAGATGGTTGTTTTAGATTGTGCTCTCTGGTAGCACAGAAAGAAAAGTTAGACCTCCCCCAGCTCCGATTTGTTAATCAGAAAACAGACATTGGTAAACTTTTTACTTGTCTTCTGGGAGCACTGCTTAAGAATTACATTTCTCATCAAAATCTGTGCTAGTTCCTCATATAAAACTTAGTGACTTGAAACAGCAGACATTTATTATCTGAATTTTTGTGAGCCGGACTTTGATGAATCCTCTGCTTTAAGGTCTATCACAAGGCTGCAGTCCAGGTATCAGTGAAGGTACATTCTCATCTGAAGCCTCAGGATGAGGAAGGATCTTCAGATCCTTAGGCAGCTGTTGACGGGCTGCAGTTTCTCCAAGGTCATATCTGAACTGAGCGTCTTATTTCTTCTGCTCATAGAAGGGAGTAGACCATACGGTCTTCTGCAGCTTGTTTCTTTTTCAAAGCAAGCACTTGGAAAGAGGCACAGATGGGGCTGGGGGAGAAAGGGAAACAGAAGTCGTAGGATTTTATAATCTAATATAGGAAGGCTTATCCTATGACTTTTGTTATATTATATTCATTATAAGCAAGGCAATAGACCCAGGCCACAGGCACGAAAAGGTATTTCCCAGGACGTGAATACCAGGCAATAAGATTATTGCAGACTGTATCAGAAGTCGCCTACTACGTACTTGTTGGAACACAACCCGGATCCTCACCAGAGCGACTGGGGTCTGTCGGATCCTGTGAGAAAACTCCAGGAGATGGAGGGCAAGAATCTTCCTGGGCCCATGCCCGGAATAAATATGGGAGGGTCCCCAGCGTGCTTTCATGTCCTCCTTTAGATGGATCAGCTGAGTGTGGAGAATCCTTAACTTGTTCTCGTCCTTTAAAGCTGAGAGTCAATCGTTATTGTTCACTTGTCTCACTTGATTGCCCGCAGGTAGCTCACGTCCCGCACTTAGCTCACATCTCACACGCAATTCACACCCTGCTTGTAAATCTGTATCCTGTTTGTAACCGGATCTTGTGTAAAATATAAATGAAATGATTGTAAGAAATAAAGTCATCTATTGATCATCAGTCGATAGTCCCCCCATCGTTTCAGCTCTAATCACCAGGACCTCCATGTCGTGATGGTGACACATACTACATATTATTAAATAGTTATGGCCTTAATATTACTAATTATGTTTACTAACGAGTTTACATTCCTTCCTTGATCTCCTTTATAGACTCCTAGAAAGATCATCTTTCCTTTCTAGAAACCATCCACCTGCTTTTTGATATTTCAGTGAAGAGTCATAATTTTTGTAAGCAGTCTGTTGCTAAGTGTTGGTTAGTACAGGATTTCTAAACACATAATATTGGTGCCAAAAACTATGTGTCCATAACACCTTTTCCTTGTAAATTTTAGGGGTAGCATCCATGTGTTATTATGACAAAAAGTAATCATTTAGGGATTTTTTTCTTCCTCCCTCAAAATAAATGTGTATATGAAGTCAAGCGAAGGAAAGAAGAAATTATGTGATGTTGTAGAGTGAAAAAGTAATTAGCTATGATCATTTAGCAGAAGCCTCACTTTCTCATTTCTCAGGGTCTCACCCCAGCCCTTGCATATGGCAACATACATTTATACACAGATGTATCTATGCCTGTTCTCTCAAGAAGAGGTAAAAAACTCAAAAGTACTTAACATACCAGGCTTTGCCAATAAATGATCTATTCTTAATCACGGGGGCCCCAAATCAACTTAGTTTTGTAGCATTGCTCATTTCAGTTTTCTTCTCTGCTCATTTCTGTTTGTCACTTTCTTGTTGCCCCTTGATTAAGACTCCCACTGTCAACAACTGACATAACATCTTCCCACCCTCAACATCTGGTTTCTGCCACCATGCTTTACCCCTGCGCAACAACAGCTAAGTACAGATGTCAGTCTAATGATCTTTATCAGGCCTGATATGCATTTGCATCTCTGTTGGTGACAGATTGGAGGGAAATTTGAATAAAATACCTACATTTATATAATGTTGCTCATTATGTCTATTTTAAATAAATGCCTTCTGTATTTTGCTATAAGCAGTTCCCATTTTTCATCACTATGTGTTGCTAAACACTGTAGAGTAGGATTAACATTTTTTCACAAGAACATCAGATAGGCAACTTAAAAACCATCAATAAATTAAGAATTAAATGCACAATAATTTTAAATTGTAAAAATTATATAGAATAGTAATTTCAGAATTAAAGAGGTTGGACTTCACATTCAAAGGATGATGGAGCTAGAAGAAATTATATGGCCAAGTACTTGTTTGAAAAAAGAGTGTACCAAACAGAAGGAACAGGCTATACAAAGACATGTTTATAAAACATGTAAGTTGTAAGTGTATAAGATATATAAATTTTAAAAATATGGTTTAATAATACCATGGGTCTAGAAAGGCCATTTTACGTTGTCCGTTCTTCTTAATAATACACCTTGAGAAATGACATACTGTATTTTTTTTCCAAACACATGGAGAAGTTATATTATTTAAAAAAAAAAAACTATGATAAGAGTCTATCATTTATCACTGAAGGATGAAAAAAAAATCAAGAAAAGTGGGATTAGAAAGTCCCTTATAAATCTGTCCATTTCATGAAAAAAGAACAATATCATACATTATAGAAAATATCAATTCTTTTATATTTTTAATATGTTATAATTGATAATAATATCCATGTATGATCTCTGCTTCTTTTAAAAATTATTTTTCTCCAAGTTTTCACAAGATACTTGAAAATTCAGTTTGCATTACTGGCAAATAATACTAATTCTAGAAGGAATTTTTCCAAATAGCATGTATATTTAGATTCCCACCTCCCTGGTTACATCATGGTCCTCAAAATGAAACAGCCCCCCAACACATGCTGATGGCTTTTCTTAAATGCATTGTAGCTACTTCATATTGGCTCGTCTAAGGATTGGGAACACTCTCTGCTCTCTCTTCTAATGCTTCACTGTGAAAACTTTCATTCCTTTTATTCCATACATGCTACCTCTTGCTTTAATTGCCAAGCTTCTTCTATTTCTATTTCTACTTCTCTCTTTTTACTTTACTTTTTTTCCCCCTCTAACTAATGCTGCTTAATACTTGTGACCAGAGATCTGGGGGCCAGATAAAATGTGTATTTATTATGATTCCCACAGTTACAGAAGGTAATCTTAACTTCTGACAATTTACTTAAACTTCCTTAGCCTCAAATTCCTGATCTGTTAAAAGAGGTAACAAGGTAACAATATTTTTGGCATAGGACTGTGGTTACTATTAGTGAAGTGACAAGGATAAATAAAGTACAGCCTGATAGATGGAAAGTAGTCCATAAAAGGTAGTTACTATGAAGATGGTGATGATAATGAAGAAAAACAATGATGACACCCAAAGAAGGAGCTTTTTTCTACTACCAGTAAATTTTTCTCATTTGTACAAAATAGATTAGATAGCAAAGCTACATATATTAAAATAATAAATATGTGCTTAATATGGCCAATATAGGGGCACCTGGGTGGCTCATTTGGTTAAGAGGCCCCGCATCGGGCTCCCTGCTCAGGAGAGAGCCTACTTCTCTCTCTCCCCCTCTCCCTGCCACTCTGCTTACTTGTGCTCTCTCTCTAGCTCTCTGTCAAATAAACAAATAAAATATTTTTTTAAAAATATGGCCAATATCTTGATCAGAGTGAGGATCTAAATATGTACTTATCTGCTGAACTATCTACATTTAAAATTAGTGTGCATTTTATACTCATGTGTGTTGTGTCTCAATCAAAATGTTAAAAAATAAAATACATTATTGTCTCCAAATGAAGCTATGAATACAATCAGAAATATCCTAATACTTATGAATGAAAGAAAATATTCATCAAAACCACAGACTTATATCTGTGGCCTAAGCTTCTCTTAACCTCTAAAAGATCCTATTTTCATTTATTTATTTTTTTTTAAAGATTTTATTTATTTATTTGACAGAGAGAGATCACAGTAGGAGAGAGGAAGGGCAGAGATCACAGAGAGAGGAAGGGAAGCAGGCCCCCTGCTGAGCAGAGAGCCCAATGTGGGACTCGATCCCAGGACCCTGAGATCATGACCCGAGCCGAAGGCAGCGGCTTAACCCACTGAGCCACCCAGGTGCCCCGGTCCTATTTTCATTTAAAGTGATCAACTGATACTTGTTGATTAACTTAGCAAAGTGTTTTTACTACCACTTATCCATTTTGAGATTAATCTCTGTCCCTTTCCAATATGTAACCAAGTCTCTAAAGCGTCCATATCCCTAATTCCTTACTATATATTGGCTATCAACTCTAATCAGAGAATTCTAGAAGTTGGATTTTGATCCCTTAGAGAATGCTTGAGTAGAAAAGAGTGTGACAGCTATTTTGTATCCTTCATGTAGTTACTCAGTGGAAGGCAGTATGTGTGGTGGTTAACAGCATAATCTTTGGATTCCAGTAGTAATAATACATAATGAAAATAGCAAACTGTTAAATAGAAACAAACATTGGTTTAGCACTTTACAGATATTAAATACAAATATCATTCTATCCTTATGGCAATTGTATAAGAGTTGCAAACAGCATCCTAGGGATGATTTAAGAGTTGTTCAACCAGGGCTCAGATCCTAGGTCCAAATACAAATTTGTTGAGTGACTATGGACATGTTATTTAACTTCTCAGGGCCACAGTTTCTTCTGCTAAATTCAGGTAATTTCAAATGAGGATTTGATTAGAGAAGCAGACTACTCCCCGAGAGAGAGAAAAAGGAATTAATAGGAATTAGACCTTCTAGTTGTGAGAGTCATGTATGAAAGAATATTGCCTCCAGTTTGGTATCTGAAGTCAGATGGACAGGCAATCAGGAAGAAAAATTGACATGAAATAGGGGAGAATGAAGACAAACTGGGACCATGTGAACTTGAATGTACACGGTCAGCTGATATGATACCCATGTTGATCTCACATGAGCTTCAGCCTTGATGATGTGGTTGACTTGCTGGATAAATTGGTGCCTGTCAGCATATCACTGTGCACACCTGACTGAGGATTCAGAGAAGCCAGAAGAGATTGGCAGGACCTGGACTAGCTATGCATCATGGACACTGACCCGCATCCACTGGATTTGCCAGCTGATCAGGGACAAAGTAGATAGGCTGCAACAGCCCCTCAACCCACACAGAACTCTGGAGTGTAAAAATGGCCATACACCCATTTTCACCATTTAAATGTCATATAATGTGTGTGTGTGTGTGTGTGTGTGTGTGTGTGTGTCCGGCCAACCCTAACCAAGACCGTACAGAGAAGATTTCAGACGGGATATTCATCATAAGGTGTTTTTGTGAGGATAGTGTGAATTAGTGAATGAAGAGTCCTTTTTAGTACAATGATTCCCTCTCCCAAATTTGCCCTGGGCAAAAAGGAGCAGACTCACCCAGGCGTGATTCCTTCCATGAAGAATTCTGTATCCAGTGGCTGGTCGGTGTGGATGAGAGGCAAAAGCCTATTCCTTCTGCCTCATATTGAATTAACTTTAAAAGACCATCTCAGATCACATGTTTCCCGTAAAAGGTGCTGAAGCTCCTGCGTCACAGTTCAGCTTTCCATCTAATCTTACTTCCTTACCCATCCAGTAGGTGTATATCCTGTGGGCAATTCCCAGTTATCCTCCTGCTTCTAAGTCTACCTCAGAGGCTTTCTCTGGAAAATAGGGATCATGTTACGATCATGTTATAGGTGATCGTAGAAAACCAGAGGCGTTAGAAACAGCCATTATACTAGTGAGCTAAATCATCATCACCATCCTCCTCATCATCAGTAACATTGCTTTATCACTCAGGAAGCCAGTTAATCTTGTTTGTGGTAAGGAAACCAAAACCCTTTCTATCACCAGGGCCTACTCCCTGCTGATCCAGGATATATTTTGTAAATCACTCAATAATTGGGCATGCCTGTGAAAAATGATAAATAATTTAATTTGAATATTAATAATTAAAAATATACATAAAATATTTATAAAATACTAAAAATATAGATTAAATATATTTATATTTAAAAGTCCATGTCCTCACTTTCTTTCTCTGTTGGTGTTCTTAGAAAGAGTGGAGTCTGAAGCAGTTAGGGAAGCTGCTGTGTTGAGGATGGTGTCAAAACTGTTCCGTGTGACTATAGCCCTAGATGGATGACTTTGTGGAGCATCGTCTCCTACATGAGATACGCATAAAACATTATCTCGTTTGAAACACTGAATTTCTTTATCGCATTACAACAGCCTACCATTTATTCCCATCTAATACCCAAATGAGGATGAGAACTCAGTTATATTTAGTGCAAAAAAAATTTTTTTAATTAAAAAAAAAAAGGAAAAAATAGAAGAAGAAGAAAAAAAAAAGTAAAATCATAAACACATGCCATACTACCTCCCTAGCTTTTGCAAACTAATAGGGAAACTCTCTGGATGAGAACTACTTCTTTAGGACTTGTGACTGATAGAAATGAGACAGAGGTAGGGCGGCAAAGGCTCAGCTTCTTAACAGGTAAGGTATATAAATGGAGCAGGCAGTGCTCTGCTTAATTTAACCTTTTTATAACCAGAATAAAAAATGAAAATAGAATTCAGATTACCAACCGTGAGTCTCTTGGCTGCTGTGTCTTTGTATTTCAACATGCGTGCAGTGTTTTATACTCTTCCACAGTGAGGATCTCTGTAATGCAATGTCTTTCCACAGTAATATGTGAGGTGCGCAAGAAGATTCATTAACATTGGTAGTTTATTAGTGGACTGTGGAGAATGCTGTAGAAATAACTTACCCCCAGGAAGTGACATCAACACAGAGCAACTAGTACCTTGAATATGTCTTCACATGCACCCACAGTGCAGTCAGACTGAATGCAGTGGGACTCTTCGTTTTAATATCCTGACCTGGAATTAGTCTTTTTCTTTCTTATTTAAAAGAAAAACTGATATATGAGACAACAGTGAAAAAATGATCACTTTAGAGAACAGAAAATGTGTGCAGTGGGAATGGAGCAGACAAATAAAAAGACAGTTCAGGCAAAGCCTGAAGACTTTCCAGTAGGGGGAGATTATGAAGAGTTTCAATTCAAGGTTTACTTCTACTTTACTTTAAAACAAGGTTTTCTAACATTTGCCTTTTCTCTGCCCTGAGTTTTAAGAATTTCTAATAAGGTGTATATTCTATTTCATATAGAGGCATTCTATATAAGCTGGCATTTGAAGGTAACTGGAGACCCTTCTCAGTTCAAGGGGTACTTCCTCATCCCAATCACTTATAGAAGTTCTAATTCTTCTCTGTGGTGAAAAAGACGAAGTCTGTTAACAGTATATTTAAGAAATTAAGGATTTTTGTATTTTGTACAAATTTGAAAAAAATTTTAAAAAGCATGATTTTAAATTAAAAAATGAGGGATTTATAGATATCTTGACATGTTTCATACTAATTAGCCATCAACTGCTGTGATGACTTTCTTCACTCTCTTGAGAGTCTCAGAAGGGTTTGCCAAGTACAACAAGTTACAAATATTGTATTGCTTAGTGATGATTAATATATAAAATTATAATATACTTTATATATAAATAATATATTTTATATATATCATTTCAAATTGTATCAAATTTCACTCTTGAAAACTTCAAAAAACTAAAACATTTTAAGTCATATAGTTCATCTTATTTTGATGTTTTAAAAAAGTATATTTTACTTTATTTATTGAAATATCCACTTTAGGGGCGCCTGGGTGGCTTAGTGGGTTAAGCCGCTGCCTTCGGCTCAGGTCATGATCTCAGGGTCCTGGGATTGAGTCCCGTATCAGGCTCTCTGCTCAGCAGGGAGCCTGCTTCTCTCTCTCTCTCTCTCTCTCTCTCTCTCTCTCTGCCTGCCTCTCCATCTGCTTGTGATATCTCTCTGTCAAATAAATAAATAAAATCTTAAAAAAAAAAAGAAATATCCACTTTATTATTTCAAGCAATAGAATCATTTCCATGCTGGATTACCCTTCCTGCCAATATATCCATGCTTCCTTATACACACATTCAGTCTTTTTAGCATACTCTGTCTCTCTCTCTCTTTATCAGAAATCTGAAATATTGTTATTTCTCTGATTTGTTAGTGAAGTGTAATTATCAAAAATTGAAACGATAATATTAGACACATGTATTACCTGTTGCAGGAAGAATTTTATCCCAATGCCATTTACTCAATAGAAACTAGTTTTATTTAAACCTGGTGATTCACAGACCTGTACCCCTGGGGATAAAAATATATGTTTATAAAAAATAAAAAATTAAAAAAAAATAAACTAGTTTTATTTATCTTTTTTTGTTGTTTAGATTTTTATAGGATATTCTCCTTCAATATAATAAAAAGATTTTACTGCTAACAAAAAGAAAGCATCTGCATGCCTGGAATATGTCTTACCTCATACATTAGAATATAGAATGCTCATGGAAATACAGTATTTGTATAGCTATCATTATTGAGTTCATGGAAATAAATGGTTCTTTATTTTGTAAGAGCATACCATTATGAATATTGAACTATTGTGCTTATGGTGTATCTTGCTGTAAAACTGGAGCAAGAGCCTCAATTTGGACTTCTATAAAACTACAAAACCATTCTTAAATGAAACAAGGCAATTAACTGTTTTTTAGTTGTTTCATATCATGTCAACAAAAATTGTTTTCTTAAACTACTTCAGTTCAAAATATCCCTATACTCTCCCTGATGCTCCAGAGAAGGTCCCACTATATTTCTTCATATTGCCATGTGCCACTCCATCATCATCCCAATCACAGTTGCCTTTTTAAATCTATTTTGATGTGAATGTAAGACCAGCATCCTTCACTAGACTGTAGGGCAGTCTATAGGGTTTTTTGGATCATGATTTAGTCCTGTGTTTCTAACACACCATGGAACATATAACAAAAATAAAGTTATTCTATTAGTTTAACATTGCCATGGCATTTTAATCTATGTTTTCATTTTTGACATTTTATATCCTCTTAGAAGCAGCATCAAAATGCTTGAATCATGATGGATGTCACAAAGTCAAATCTATCAGAGTATTTAAGAAAATCAGCTAACCTACTTGATGAGTAAAATCTCAGTACCCTGGAGCCTGATGAGATGGTAAAGGAACAAACCACCTTCTCTGGTTCCAGTTGACAAGTAACTGGGCCTCTCTCCCTTTGGCAAGTCACAGAGCTGCACTGGACCTTTGTTTTTGCAGTTTAACCCAGGGAGGCTGGAAAGGATTCTTACATTTCAGGCTGTGCTTTCAAGATTTTTTTTTTAGTGGTCCCACAGAAAGTTCCTGAGCAGGCAGAGGTCTGTCCCCTTGCCTTAAACCAGAACAATTCCATCCTCTTCTGATTTGTCTCTCAAATACTCTCACCATATAGAAATATCAATGAATGTCATTTTCTGGGCTCTGAGAATGGGTGAAAATGGTCTTGTGCCCACCCTTATGACCTCGTGTCAAATGGGATAAACATGGTAGAGTAGGATTTTATTTCTTTCTAAGATTTATCTTCAAACAGCAACAATAATTGAACACTCACAATGGAAACATGTGCTTAGAATGTGTTTGGTTAGTATGTGAACTATCCTAAAGTGTAAAACCCATTCTAAAAAGAATATTAAAACCATATTTTTTTAAGTGGGTGGGGTGTGTTGAACTATAAAACTGCTGGGGAAGGGAAAGGGCAAAAGACAACTTATTCCTCCTAGCCTTGTTCATCTAACACTTATTCTAAAAGGAATATAAAGGTTAACAAGTGATTATATATCATTAATACATAATCTGGGCATACATATTCATGCCTTGTTCTTAATATTCAGCATTTGTTAGTAGTATCCCTAAGGACATCAAAGGATCAGCACTTAAAGTCATTTTGTATCTAAAAATGTACAGTTTTGGCCTCAATTATGTATATAGGAAGCTATATTTTCCCTCACATGGGGAAAACAGGAGGCAGTGCCCAGCCTCTGTCATACATTCGGGAGGTGCATGTTGTTGCTGGTGAAGAAGACAGGCTTGTGGGGCCAAGGAACAGCGTACTATAGTTCCTACTTTTGAGAGAGCTGGAGAATTCTAATTATCTTGGTTATTTTAGCTTCCACTGAGAAGGTCCGTGGATACATATATACCTCAGGGAAAACAACAAATAACAACCAAGCGAACGAAAGCATTTATTTCCCTTCTCTCTCTTCCCCTGGTGTTATTTCAAACTATCTTAACATGTTCAACTTTTATGAATAAAATATCTTATTACTACATTTACTTGAGCAGAGAAAAGGAGATACATTGAAACTAATCTCCCAAGTAGCGCTAGTATTATCTGGAGATAAATAATTCAGTCAAGAAGGAATCCAAGGATGATGATACCTCTGTCTCATATTGTGTTTGGATTTCAACACTCACAACCATTGTAAGTAGGATAAGAAAGAAACACCTGATGTATGGTTCATTGTTGAGTAATTCTTTAAAAATTAGGAGTCCTGTTTCCCCAGATCATGAATGAATTACATGGTGTCTAAGGTCAAGGAAATATAGCAGAGAAAACAACAAGAGCAGGTGAAGCAAGCAATAGGAAGAAAGTTCACTTGGACAGTTGTGGAATCAGAATTCAAGAAACTGAGGTTTGAGAATAGAGCCTTGGATTTGTAAATTAAAGCTAAGTATTCTTCTTTACCTATTAGATGTGTGACTTGGGGAACATGTTTAACCTCGCTGTAGCTGATTTCATCAACTCTGAATGAGAACACACCACTTACCTCTCCTGGTTGGGGGAGGAGCACATAAGTTACAGAGCCAAGTATGCTTCCTGGAACTCATATTTATTTATGGGTCTATAAAACATTTATGCTGTACTCATCTCTGGAGTAGGTGATGGGGATGTAATGATAAAATAACACAAAGTCCCAGTTTTAATGGAGTTTAAATTCTAATCAGGAGATAGATATTAAATAACAAGCACAAGGAATATCTATACATATATCTATCTACATGTATTTTTATCTATCTATATCTATATAATGGTAGGTACAATTTAAATAGGATACTTATAGAAAGGTCCTGGTGAAAGTGACAGAATATTTGATATTTTACTGCAATGAAAAAAAAAGATACAAGGTTCTGAGAAAGTGATAAGGAGGACATTAGAGTTAATAGAAACAGAACAGAGGTGGAGTGATGAGGAAGTATTGTCTTGAGATCTGAAGAATAAGTTAAGGGTTCCTTTAAAAAGTGGCAGAATATTGGAAAAGAGTAGCCTAAGTCCCACTGGACAAGAAGATGGGGGACAAAAGCCTGTGCTTAGGTCCAGGGGCAGGAGAAAGCCAGGTGCCTTTGTTAGACTGTATGAAAGCCAGAGGGATTAAGACATGGGGTAAGTACGTGCAAAGGAGGAAGGAGACTGAGGTTGTAGGTAAATCCCTGTAGGCCATTCTGGAAACTTAATGTTTGTTGTAGTGATAATAGCAGGCTTTCTTCAGACAAATGCTTTGTCCCTGTGTATTTGAAAAAATTCTTTCATCAAGAATACTAGGGGAGCGCCTGGGTGGCTCAGCGGTTTAAAGCCTCTGCCTTCAGCTCAGGTCATGATCCAGGGTCCTGGGATCGAGCCCCACATCGGGTTCTCTGCTCAACAGGGAGCCTGCTTCCACCTCCTCCTCTCTCTGTCTGACTCTCTGCCTACTTGTGATCTCTGTCTGTCAAATAAATAAATAAATAAACATCTTAAAAAAAAATACTAGGAAGGTGAATCTAACAGATGGAAAGACCTGATATGGTCCAATTATAGGAGGTCCTTCTGAGGGTTGGTGGTACCTGAACTGGTAAGAGGAGAATGGAGAAGGGAGAAGCTGCTGAGTAGATTAATATCTTGTAGTTCCAGTTTAGTGATGGAGAAAGGATCCCAGTGATTAAAGGAACCTCCCACTTTTCCACATACTATAGTACACAAATTCTGCTGACTCTAATTCCAACATTGATTTGGTAGCGTCTTCTCTGAGTGAATACCCCATACGGGTGTGGCATTGTGTGCATTGATCTTGCCAAATTACATCCTTAGTTTACGAACTTTGTTTTTATTGAGGTGGAAGTGGTACCAAAAGAGGGAGATGGGACATTGATCTTAATGGAATAAAAAAGCATATTTCTTTAGAGATTGCCTACTATTAATTATCCTTATGGGAAAACAAGCTTGCTATTTATGTAGTTGATACTGAAATGATATCATGTGCATTTAAATATAAAATACAGTGGTTTATAGAAAAGAATGAATTGGGTAAAGGATAGTGTAAATTTCCTTAAATACTTTGTAAACTTGAAATAAGAATAGTAAGTGACATTTTATATTATTGGCTGTGTTCTGGGTACTGTAATGTTTTATAGGCATTGTTTCATTAATTCTTTTTTTTTTTTAAAGATTTTATTTATTTATTTGACAGAGAGAAATCACAAGTAGATGGAGAAGCAGGCAGAGAGAGAGAGAGAGGGAAGCAGGCTCCCTGCTGAGCAGAAAGCCCGATGCGGGACTCGATCCCAGGACCCTGAGATCATGACCTGAGCCGAAGGCAGCGGCTTAACCCACTGAGCCACCCAGGCGCCCTGTTTCATTAATTCTGACAATAACTCAATGGGTTATACATGTCTTCTCATATTTTACAGATAAGAAAACTGAGGACTTTAAAGTTGGGATGAATCCAGGAAATTTAGCTCATACCAAATGTTAACAGGGCTTCCATCTAGGTAATCCAAATTCAAAGTATGCTTTTATGATATCACCACCCGCTTGTTTTAATATAGATGTTCTTTAATAAACTTATATTTTTATATATCATGGCAATCAAGTAAGCTGATTGAGCCTGGCTTTCCGCTGCCTTTTCCAACCATAAATTTAAAACTCTTTCTTCTCTCTTCTTTTTCTTCTTCCTTTCTTTTTTCATTCCCTCCTCCCAAAATTTTCCTTGCTTATTGAGACTGGCAAATTTAACGTCTTCATTTCTCCTGCTTTGTAAGACTCTTCTGCACCAAATTTCATCTGTCTCCCATGATTGATCTCTCCCTTTCTCGGATTTGTTTTCTCTCAGTTTGTTTTTTTTCTTTTTTTTAAACCAGAAGCTTCAGTCATAGGACTACTCTGATGATCACCTACAGGAAGCTCCCTATGGCCACCAGTAGTTCTAAGCTTGGGATTTGTTCTTTCCTTTATCTGCATCAGTATTATTAAATTGAGTCATCTTCTTGGATACCCTTGGCAGTGTAAGTCAGAAAGGAAAACTGAGCCCTAAGTTCCAAAAATAGATTTTAAGTATAAATTAAGGAAAATGGAAAATACCAATTTTTAACTACTTGTTTTGATTATTCTCAGCAGAATGAGCTTAGCATGGTTTTCTTTTTCATGTCAGAAACTTAAAATAGAATCAAAATAGCATATTCTCAATTATAGAAAAAGATTTATATGCAAACTGGGAAAGCAATGTACTATGGAATTGAAAGAGTATCATAAATGGTCAATACTGACATATATTGCCATTTGTATCATGAAATGTGTCAAATGAAGTGATATAATCAAAGTAGCTTCAAAAGCACCCAGATAATTTATTCTAAGAAGTGAAATCATTATTCAAGTATTCTACTTGTCAAAGTATTACAGACTATTTCTCTCCCTTTCAAGATGGAGACAGGTGATTCCAAGAAAGAAATTATAATATACAAATGAGCCAAAAGTTTCAGGAATAATTAAATAAAAAGCCTCTCCTCTTCCCTGTACCCCAGTGAAATTTAGTGCCACCTCATTTGAAAACTTCATAATTTTAAGTATAAATACAGTACCAACAGGAAGGAATATGAAATGAACCCCAAACTGAGAGTTCAAGTATGGCTTGGCAATGCAGGTATAATAAATATTTATGAGCCTCTCAAGGATTGGTAAAAGTATGTGTGAGATGAAAAGCCTGGTTGTTATCTTCTATATCATTAGCAAAATGTCCTGCTAAATTTATTTGTCTGTTTTTAGACATTGTTCTATGTTGATTCTTTTCTTTAGAGAAGTAAAAATAATAGGATTTAGAAAAAAAAATAATCTTGATGCTGTAGTTGAGAGTCATGTTAGAGAAAAATATAGGAAAGAAGGAACAAGACTAAGGTAGGGAAATGGGAGAACACTAGATGGGTGGGAAGATGGGGACAGAATAAAGGAAGCTAATAGAACTCTATCAAATAGCTCTGCTCAAGGTGCATTGAAATAGGGCTTGATACAGAGTCCTGACGTCTATAAGCTCTCCTTGCCTCCTGTACCACACCAGTTTCTTCATTTTGCATATGACAGCTATTCTCTCCTTTAGGTGTCACTGGGCTCTTTTCATACGAGATACTCTTCTCCTTGAATGTTCATTCACCTCTTCACTGTCTTAGGTCTTAAATATCCGCTTCTCAGTGTGTTAACCACTGAGAAATTTAAAACTGTAACCGGTGTACCCATATCTCCTCCCCACCTCTAAATATTTCAAACTTATATTTATCCTATGCTCTTTTTCATAGTATATTCTGCTTACTATATCATTTACCTATGTATTATGCAAGAGGTTAAATATGTTCAGAAATAAATGAAAGAAAATAAAAAATGGTTATAAGAATAGTCATCATTCAAACATCCTTTCTTCAGAGGATGAATAAGGAGGAATGGATGCAGTAAGTTATTTTATTTTGTAATTTAAAAAAATGAATAACAAAAAAAAGGGAAAATAAAAAGTATGGATGGTAAGGGGATTTTTTTTTGAAATTATGAAGAAGGGATTTTTGAAAAAACACTTACTGCTGCTTCTTAATGAACCAGAGAATAGACATGAATAAACAGTATATAAGAAAAGGAAGTGTTTTGTTAAGCTTCTGAAAATATGGAGAACATCAATGTTTGTATATCTCACAATCATTATATTTAACTCACAAAAATCAGATATGGTTCAGAAATTTCCAGCAGGCAACTGCTGGCTGAATCTCGCCACCAGGTGTGTTTTATTAAATGATCATGGTAGTTTAAAATTCATAAAATGTGGAAGACTTTAGCTGAGCTAGCAGATCTTTACATACTTGTAATTGTCCTATGCCTGATCTCCTGTGCATGTCCATCACCCTCGGGACCCCTCTGTGCAGTTGAATAGGTCAGCCCACCTCTACCTTTAGAGTCACCATAGAATATTCCTTCCTTGCTTCAGATCAAAATTTTGAATAAAAAGGGAGTCAAAATTACAAATGATGATTTTAATTTAGATGTTTTATTTAATCAGGTAAAAAATTGGGCCAATAGGCGTTCTTTGACTGTTGAATCTTTAAGAGTCTACCAGTGATTCTGCAGTTTACAAATGGATCAAATACATTCATAAGAGTAAGGTGATTACCTGAGAATATACAAACATAAGTGCTCCCGAACCATCATTCAAACTAATTAACAATCATGTTGTAAGTTTCCAATAAATTCCAACAGACCATTTAAATTTAAGATCTCATGAAAATCTTATCCTTCCATAGTGAAAAAGACAACTAGAGGGAAAGGTATACCAGAAGAAATCGAGCATATTTTCAACTTTTCCCAAATTAGGCACTATGATTTGATTTCTCTATTAACATTGTGGCAGATGAGAATATATACAATTTTTCATTTTCTCACAATCTTTCCTGAATAGGCATCCAATCTAAATCTCACTTTCAAATATATGATGCTAAAAACAAATAAACAAAGAAATACATATGATGCTTGCTGATTTTCCCTTCCTATTTCACCATGAATGTTTGGTGGCCACATGTTTAAGGGAAGATGTTACCAAGTAGCAGAAGTTGATTGCATGTGGTCTTTTCAGGGCCAGGCTGGGAAATTTTCCTGGATTTCATTGACAATTCATAATTATTTCAAAACAAGCATTTCTTATATTTTTATAACTTGTTCTAAAATAACCATATTCACTTCACTGAATAACCCCAAATGAAGCATAACCACATGTGTAGAAATTTAAAAAAAAAAAAATATATATATATATATCTTCCCTTGTTGAAAAACACATTACCCTTTATCCTTATAAATAAGTGGACTTCAGAGAGACAGAGTGAAAGTATGATTAGGGGGCTTTGGCAAGGATGACACAAGTAAGAAAAGATCTAAGAGACAGCCTAAAGTTTACATTTTGACAGAAGTTAAATTAGTCATCGTAAATGTCATTCTATAGAATGTCACTGAAAATGAGTAAACAAGTTAATTAGTTTGGTTTTCTTTGTTTCTTCTTTTGCTAAGCCCAGCCAAACAAACTGTGATTCCAAAAGCAGAAATAAAAAAAAAAAAAAAGGAAAAGCTGTTTAGCTCCCCCTAATTCTAAATTTCCTGATCTGGGGTCTTTCAATTTCGATGCTTCTGGTAACGTGTTCATTCAAACATAAATGCGATCAGCATCAAAGGCTTAACATTCAGATTAACCACTTTTTGGCATCTTACCTCTTTTTAGTTTGAACTTGGAATCTCCTCCATGAACAGACCACTAATGAGAAAATCCTTGCTTATGAATTCAGTTCAGAATGGGAGCAGTTTTCCCCTCTCTCCTTTTGCATAATGTCGGCTTTGAAGTCAGGCAGTCCAAGAAAGTGATTGATCTCGCCCAAGTTCATAACTTTTTCAAAGTACTGCCGATATCATTAAATTTTAATTAACCCTTTGAGCTCCTTCTATGATGTAAAGATGAGGGAACATCAAAGGCTCATGTGTTGGAGCAGCAGTGGCATCTTTTGTGCTCATATTGCTTTTTAGAAGATATCTAAGATGCAAATATTTCAACACGGTCTTCAGCTTTATGTGTGTGTGTTTGTGACATTGTTATGCTGTTGCTGGGGTAGAGCTAAAATCTATTGTTAGTCTTTCAAAGCTGGTTATTTAAGCATTGCTGTGTTAAGGGCTTAGAAGTGGTATATCTTTCCACCTCTTCTACATAAAGCATTGTAATCAAGGAGTCTGTTTAAAATGTCACTCAGTTTGTAGCTTCTTGTAGTGGTGTCCTTCACCAGCTCTCATTCATAATTAATCTTATTTCCATTTTATGACTTCATGTGTGATATTCTGCATGTGATCTTGGAAAGTCACAGAGTTACATTCCCATAAACTAGATGAAGAAACGAAGGTAGAAAGGGGAGTGTGTATTGACAGAGGTTGGGAGATTTTGAGGCTGTACATGTATTGTGGAAAGTAGGTTTTCTTGAAGCATTAACAAATATTTAGCAAGTATACACTCTGTGCCAGGCACTGCTGAAGTGTATAGTCATTGTCCTCATTAAATGCACATTTTAGTGAAGCAGAATTTGCAAGCCTGGGCATTTGTGCTCTTGTGTCCCTTAATGGTTCCAACAATCACTGGCAAAAGGGTACGTGAGTGCCTCCTAGTCCACTGGTACCTCTTAGGTCACTGAGCAATGTTAGCAATTGCAGGGAACCCTGGATCCTAACATCCTGTACAGATTATTTGAAATACACAGGGTCTCATGTTATAATTAGAAATTGAGAAACTTGTGTGATTGGACACAGGTAAATCTTGCCTACTTGTGTCTTGGGTTTTCCATACTTCTACCTGTTTTCTTCCTTCTCAAAAATTTAAATGAAGTAATATACATATGTGTTTTTCAAATACTGAAGTACTAATACTGTTTTAATAGTATTAAGCTTCATAATTTTAGGCTTGCTATTTAGATGCAGGAGAAGTTCACTAGAATATATTTCCTTTCGTTAGGTGGTCTTTATTTTCTGCCATTTCTGTTTTAATATAAATAATCACTAATCACAAGTTTCCCTCCAAAGATCTGTAGGAGGGAGAAGAAGTGATAAAACTGATAAAACTCTTGATTGCTTCACTTCTTCAGAAGTAATGATAAGCTCATTCCACAGCCCAAATACACATTTTCCCCTTTCGGGTCACTTTAATCAAGGCATTATCGCAGACGATGCGTGTCTACCAAAATGAGATTTTGTGACCTACTGAAATGAACACGATCTGGGCTTGCATTTGGGGTCTCTGACTTAGTGACCTTCATGTTTATGAGATTTAAATTAAACCTGCATATATTATTAGGGGAAAATTCAACAATTTTAGCAATAATTAAAAAAATTGTTGATTTTCTCTTTCCTCTGACATCGAATTTGAGTCAATTGTTGTGGAGATAATTTAAATACTGAACTGTTAAATGATGCCTTAATGATTCTAGAATCCCTGGAAAGGATGAATCCATATTTTAAAGACAAAATGGGACTTAAAACAATGTAACTATTGTTTTGGGCTCAGGATGTGGATAAAGCTATGTGACAGATGCCTCCACTGTAAACAGTGCATTCTAACTACAGTATGCAGTTCTTTTTCTTCTTTTCTCTATACTTGAAGAAGATATGAGATAAGTTAGTTAGAGAGGTATATGTATTTTCTAGAAATGAATGAACATGAAGGAATATTCAAATTTAAGTTTGGGTTGGTAACAGATGAGAATTCACATAAAGGCTTTTTCTTACACACCTTTCATATTGAGAAGTAGCCAACTGTTCAGTCACAGTGCCAGTTAATGTTTCCTATTACTTTTGAATGTTACCTGCATTTTTCCAAATGGTTAATTATTTGCAGAATTATATATATATACATATATATATATATGTAAAATTCTGAACAAATATATATATCTATACATATATATATATATAATTCTGAACAAATATATATATTTGTTCACCCAGGGGTATAAAAATAGTAACATAATCAGTTCAGGCTGCTTGAAAATAATATTCTAAAAGCCATTGATAAGAAAATTGTGAAAAATAAAAACAAAATAAACTAGACTTAGATTAGTAAAAGGTTTAAAGCTCTACCCTTTGTTTGTTAAAAACTAAATTTCTGGGGTCATCATAAAGATATGCAAGGTGGAAATAATTTGGGGGCACATGTGCAAAAATGAACTTAAAATAGGCTTTACATATATGATGAACATATGGATCTATGAATGCAGTGGCAAATGGGATTCACTAAATTATATGCCCATTCCTCTTTTTCGCTCCAATTTCTCTGTCAAGTGAAAGCCAGAAGAGATTATAATTAAAGTTATTCTAAGGAAAAACAAAATTCTGAATTGTGGATTATAAGCTTCCTTTCATTCTCTATTCTCTAACTTTCCAAACTCTTTTGCTACTTGAGGGCAGAATGACATCAGTGTTCACTGAGGGTGACCTAACTGAGCAGTGTCATAGCAACAAAAGAAAAAAAAAGTCACAGTTACTGTCTGTAACAGAGTGGGGAGCTCATTTCTTCACTAGTGATTACATTTCAGTGTTCACATTTTCCCAAAGCCCCTCTGATTTTTGTCATTATTGTAATAATACTGCTGTTGACAAACTTTTACTAATGCTGCTAAATAGATTTCAGAAATTGCACAAGAAGTTTTAGGTACATTATCTCACTATCAGAATGACTGTGAGGTGCATAATATTTTCCCCTTTCACAGAACAAAGAACTGAGGCTCCGAACAGTTCAATATTTTGAGGGATTGGCCATAGTCTGACTCCAAAGTCCTCACTTTGTCCCACTGACCTAAGATTCTTTAAGTGCCAAAAGAGTTCCAAGTGCTATGGGAACTCAAAGGAAAGTGAGATATATTTAGAAATTTAGCAGGAGGCAGCTATAGAAATGAATGTCAAGGATTGCCTCAGATTTTAACAAAAACTGATACAAAGAATGGAGACTATCTGTGACAGAGGAAAGAGCAAGAACTTAAGTATAAGACATGCAGGATGAGGAAAGGATATGCGAGTTAGCTCAAGATAATGTTTGAAGGAGGAAAAATGGGGTTTGTTTTCAAAAAGCCTATGATCACATCGGCTACCCTGCCCCCAAAATCACAAAAATGGCTCTAAATCAAGAGTCAGACTTGAAAAATTACAATTATTTTGTCTTCGGTTTTGAAGATGTTATTGAGAAGTCTGTATTTCCAAATCTGCCATGTTAGAGATGGGGATGTAGAAAATATGTATTAAAAATCTGAAATAAGAGTTGGGCTTTGGCGTAAAAATAAATGGGCTAATTCTAGACTAGATCTGTGGGCATAAGGAAACTATTCCTATTTTGTTTCCTCCATTTATTTCCTTACAAGATAGTTGTGAAAATCAATTACGAGGAGGCACGCTCAACTGTTTAGGAAAGTGTCTATTATATAATAATAGCCTAATAATCATAAGGCATTATCATTACTATTACTACTCATAAACTGATTACTGTTTAGGAAAATTAAGTGTCTTTTTTTTCCTGCTTGAAATCAGAGAGACCAATCTTTGGTACTTTAGGAACCAAAAATGTAGAACTCTATTTTGCATTAGAAAATGCCATAATTCTGAAATTAAAATAGAAGTGGTTTCCCATGCTATAGATGGAAAAACTGAGGCTAAAAAACATATACATGATTTATCCATATCACTCAATTTTCTTTTCGTTTTACAACTAGATAACATTGGTCACCATCTTTCCACCTTCCAATAATTATTGAGTTTCATTGCCACCTACCAGCTGGATGTAAAGCCAATACCCAATTTTATTTTATTTATATATTCCTTTATTATTCATAACAATCCTACTTTTAGGTTCCAATTTTTATTTCAATTATTTTTTTTAAAAAGTTACGCTGTGGTGGCAGATACCTCCAAATCATCAGTAGCCTGTAATCAGGATGGTTGGTTTCTTACCCATGGTATATGCTGCATATCTGCTATGGTTTGTCTCCATGAGTCTTGTTTATTCCAGGACCCATGCTGAAAAAGCAGCTCATAGCTGGGTTATACTGGCCTTAAACAGGAGGAAAAGAATTCTGGAAAAACACCTTGGGGCTTTCAGAGCTTCATCAAATAGTAATATGTTACTTTAGGTTATGGTTCCTTGGTCAAAGTAAGTGATATGGCCAACCTAAATGGTAATAGCCTACGGAAGTATAAACCTCTCATGAGACAGAGCCATAATGCCCATTTTACTAACAAGACCCCTGGGTGTTCGTACTTATTACAACAGTATTCTAAAATGGCTCCCCCACCTCATTCCCACCCCCATGAATAATCCCAGGAACTATGAATATGATCTATTTTAGCCCCTTAAGGAGGTTTTACTATATAGCACAGTTGATCTTAAGACAAGAAAATGATCCGAGATGGCCTGACCTAATCACATAAACCAGGTCTAGAGATCAGGGATAGAGGGACGGATTAGAAGCACAAGGAGGATTTAACGAGAAAGGTTCTCAGTTGCTGGCTTAAAGATAGGGAAGCCTACCTGGCAAGAAATGTAGGTGCTCCCTAGCTGAGAGAGGCTAAAGGATAACGACCAGCAAGGGAATGGGACCTCAGTTCTACAACCGGAAGTAACTGATTTTGGTCAAGGGCACTTCAAAGCAGATTCCTCTCCAGAGCCTGCAGAAAAGGACACACCTTGATTTCAGCCTTCCATCACTCTAAATCCAGTTACTCTGTGCCCAGACTTCTGAGCTCCAGAACTGTGAGCTAATGAATAGATGTTGTGTTAAGCCTCTACATTTATGGTAATATGTTATATGATAGAAAACTAAGGCAATAATGCTTTGCTATTTATTAACTCTAGGACTTTAAGCTAATGCCAATGCTTCTCAGAGCCTTAATTTTCTCATATTTGCAAATAAAATATCTACTCCATATTATTATGATAATCAAATAAGATAGAATATGCAAAATTAATTATAAAAGAGCCACAAACCTGTAAAGGAATTGACATTACATATCAAATAAAATAGCTTCTTCACTTCAGGTTATAAAACATTAAAGTATAAGAATTATTTATTTTACTATAATGTCTTACAAATTTGGAGGTAACAGTCACAGAGCCACAGAACCAAGCATTTATGGAGAAATAATCTTGGAACGAGGGTTTGATTTCAGCCCTGCCACAGGAAAAGCTACAGGAATTTGTTCGATACACTTAAGCTCATTGAGCCCTAAGTTTCATTAAGTATAAAATATTTTTTATATCCAAGAGAACTTTGCTTTTGAAAGTATGAGTTCATACATATACATTGTTCCCAGGGCAGGTATACACAATGCACCTAATATTAATATCATTTATAATAAAAAAATAGATACTCCTTTTTTAAAAGATTTTATTTATTTATTCATGAGAGATGGAGAGAGAGAGAGGCAGAGGCAGAGGCAGAAGCAGGCTGATCAAGGAGCAGAGCTCCTGATGTGGGACTCAATCCCAGGACACCAGGATCATGACCTGAGCCAAAGGCAGATGCTTAACCATCTGAGCCATCCAGGCACTCCAGCACTTCCTATAAAGCGTCAAAAATACCTACAGTGTTTGTCTATGCCTTTCCCTTTCTGCTATCTTCTGGACCAAGGTCAAATTATCTACTGAGGT
This sequence comes from Mustela nigripes, assembly GCF_022355385.1. NCBI lineage: Eukaryota > Metazoa > Chordata > Mammalia > Carnivora > Mustelidae > Mustela > Mustela nigripes. The sequence goes on from NC_081568.1 coordinate 55,292,061, forward strand.
ACAAGTTCAAAACGGAATCTAGCAAACTGCCATCCGTACTGGCCATATGGGCTTTAGGTTTAATCAGGATGGGAACATTCCCCACTCATCATATCTCAGCTTTCAGTTATGGGTTTTACATTAAAGTTCAGTGAACATCACGGATAAGCTCTCTTGATTAAGATCATTAAAGAATTCTTTATCTTTAGTTCAATGGCATCTTGCCTACAGGTTTATTAGACTGCTTTTTTGGTACACTGCCTATTTCAGGGAGAAAATATTCCACTGCTACATACGGGCAGGATAAAGATTAAGCACAATTGCCAATTGCACATAAGGAGGCTGATGCATTCCTATTACCAAAAGGAATCTGTAGAGTCTGATTTCCAGGAATAGGAAGGAACTTCAGAGTATCCTCATACCCAGACTCCTGAACTGAGTCAGGTCGGATGGCAGTATCTGTTTCACACAGGGAGGCCCTGAAAGTTTGGGTACTTTTTGCTACTTGTACCTGGATTGGGGTCTGACTCTCAGGGTCTGTGTTCTGCCTACTTTTTTTTGTTTTTTTTCCCCCACAAGATTCATAATGCTTTTCTCCAGAGGATGTCTCTTCCACTCACAGTCTCTTGATGGATAATAGGAAAATGTATTCTCTTGATACATGTTTACAAAGTGGATAATTTACCAGTGAATCAAATATTTACTGAACACCTAGAGTGGATGAACGGTGTTGCCAAGACACCAAAAGGAAGCTAAGACTTCTAAGAGACAGTTCTTGTCCTAATGGAAATAACAACTTGGTTGAACCAGGAAGGGTTCTCATAAAATTATAATTAAGATTATAAGGAAATATGTAAATGTTTCTGAAAGTGTATTCCTCTAACCACTGGCATCAAAATCAAAGTGAGTCTTTTATAAGTGATACATTTTGAGTATTATGCCAATACATGGTAAATATCATCACTCATATGATTGAAAAAAATGATATAAAGAACCAAAGTACAGGACATTAATATGAACACATACTCAATAAAAGAGGAACAGATAAGTGAATGAATATATGAAGCAGAGATTTGAGAAAAATATCAAAATTAGTGGAAGTGATCAGAGAATGTAGTGATAGAAATACGAATAAGTAATTAGCTGGATTCATGACCAGCCAAAGAACTGGCATAGAAATTCTATGACATTAATAATAATGTTATTATAGATGGGTCCTTTTTATCTCTTTTTATTGCCAAAATTATGACCAAAATGGAGAGCCTGAAAGCACAGGGCATTTTTGTAAATGCTTTCATGGCCATAATCGTTCATTTTCTAAGGATACATGAAAGGAAAATAGTGAAGGCTAAATGATGACATGCAGTTACATTAAAATATATCTTTAAAAACCAAGTGAAAAGAAACATGATGTGTTAAATCCTATTCCAGCCTAACAATGTAGCTATTTCCTTGGGGTGAGAGGTAAATATATGTAATTGCCAGCAGTGCAATTCCTCTAACACTGATATATTAGGAATCTATTTTTAAAAGTAGATACTTCTACAAGACTCTTTCCCCTTATCCTCAGACTTTTTTTTTTTTTTAATTTTTAAAATATCTCACCAAACCCTTGTAACTAACGCAGCAGTGACTGAACACTTCCTTAAAGAACACATTAAAATTAAGAACGTGTGCATTAGTTTTTTTGTTTTGTTTTGTTTTTTTGTTTTGTTTTATATGGTGACATTTTATATTTTGCTAGAAAAGAATGGTACATTTAAAAAAAAGTGTATTGGAACTTCTTATGCACCACTGTGTTTGGAAAAAACACCTTATTTGTGAGCATGTGATATTTGGATTTTATTTTTATTTTTATATTTGCATTATACGTTTGTTATAAAAATAACACATTTAGGTAAAAATAATAACCTTGATTTCACCATAATCCCACAATTCAGAGGTGATTACTGTTAATTATTATTTTATATAGTAACATCTCTCTCTAGATATTCATTAAATAAAAATGGAATATCATATGTATTTAGCGACTTGCTCTTTTTTTTTCAAATTTGCTAATTCTATATTGGATAGCTTTCTAGAAATATTTTGTCCTTCAGCAAGAACAGAGACTTGGAAAAGCACACCGAGTGAAGAGTCTAATTACGCTAGAATGAATTACACCTAAATCAGATTGGCTAGAAAACAAATGGCTAGTTCACATTCACGTTCTGCTGTGAATCTCAATGCTAGTTGGTTGCATTTGTAGTGAATTCAGCACTGCTCCTGTGAAGTCTGGATGTGGTTCCAAAGAATCAGCCATACGAAATCATTTTAAGGTTATTAGTCATATTGTAAACTTCAGTTTTCAAGAAATATCAATAGATGTACTATAATAACGATTCTATTAAAACCATCCAGTACCATTACTGTAACAACCAAAAGTAGCCAACACCTTATTCTGGAGTTTTCTGTTATGGAAATGATTTAAAGACTTATGATATGTCAACATTACCTTGTTCGTGTGAATGAAATTTTCGATGTGAAATCAGTTTTTCCCAAATAAAGATACTGACTAGCTTAGCGGTATGGCGTAGTCATTAAAGACAGACCCATTTAAAAATATTACTGAACCCTCCCAATTCCATCTTGTTCTACCCACTTAAGCCCCCATGTTGCATCACCACTTCCTCAAACCATAAGTGACTCTTAATCTCACAAAACAAACTGAGGGTTGCTGGGGGAGGGGAGTTGGGAGAAGGGGGTGGAATCATGGACACTGGGGAGGGTATGTGCTTTGGTGAGTGCTGTGAAGTGTGTAAACCTGGTGATTCACAGACCTGTACCCCTGGGGATAAAAATATATGTTTATAAAAAATAAAAAATTAAAAAAAAATTACTGAACCCAAAAGCATTTTCTGTGCTCATTGCATTATTGAAAGTATTAGATAAGGAAGAAAAGATAACATTTATGTCTTTCTTTATGAGTTATAATTTGTTTTGTATTATTTTCTCATTTAATGAAAAATATTTGGAAAAACACAAGCAAGATACCAACATTCTTCCTGAAAATTTTAAGAATTATTATCTTGAATTATTTGCCAGTCCTTTAATGAGCACTTACATTGTTCTAGACTCTGTTCTGCAAGGATTAATCCAGGGGTTTTTAGTCAAGGCTGTTCATTACAGTCACCTGGAGAACTTAAAAAAAAAAAAATGATCCTCAGGCCACAACACACACCAATTACATTAAATTCTCTGGGGTCAGGACTCCAGCCACTGGTGATTTATTCAAGTATTCAGCCACTTCCATTGTATAGTCAAAGTTGAGAATCAGTAGTTTCCAGTCAGTAGCTTAATATAAAGATAAAAACAATTTAATTGTCAGTTACATAGTATATTCTAACATTAAAAATTTAGGTTAGAGTCATTAAAGTACAGGGTAAAATGCATTTTTATTATAATTATAGTGTAGGATCATATTTCATCTGCTAAAAGCTACAAGGTTCTCTTTGCACTGCTGTTGATACCAAGGGGAAAAAAAAAATGGAGGAGACAGATAAACTTCCCTAGTAAAGGTGAATTACCTTAAGATCTGTTTGCTTCTTTGTACACCAAAAAGGAAAGGAACCTACATATAAAAACTCTGGAAGGTTATGTATCCTTACTGTATATTTTCTTAAAAGGACAACTCAAAGGCTCAGATTACATATCACGAAGAAGTAATACTCACTTTTTTGCTCCCACTCATTAAAAAAAAAAAAAAAATTGCTAAAAATTTTCCGTTTCCTGGAGTAGCCTCATGTCTCCATCCATCCATTCCCAACCGCACCTTCTTTCTCCCAACCATCTTGCATCCCACACCATCTTCATTGGAGTTACCATTATCACATTCCTCCAGAAATATTATTTTCTTGTCCTCCCTGTTTTTTTTTAATTGTGCAAATCGATCCCTTTGGGATTTTGGCATATTAAATGCTTAATTTGGGGTGTGACTGAGTGATAGCTTGATAATTGTGTCCAGATAGGTTGATAGAAAAGAATGGGAAGGGAAGAAGAAAGAGGAAAACAAGAAGGAACAGATGGAGGAGAAATTAAATGAAATAAATCATAGTCTCTCTCTGCCCAAAACCAACACTCTCCCTCAAATCGGAACAAAATCCAACCTCTTTATTGGAGCCCACAAAACTGCATGCACAGATGTGGCTCTAGCCACATCCCCTATTCTCCTTCCACTTGCTACTTGTACTCTAGCCACCCTGGCCTCCTTTCTTGAACATACCAAGCTCATTACTATCTCAAGGGCTTTCGTTTACTATTTCCTCTCTCTAGACCTGTGTTTTTTCAACTGGGCATGATTTTTGTCCCTTTGGCAGGATCTGCAGACATTTTTGGTTGTCACAACAACTGAGATGCTATTGGCATTAGTGGGTAGAGGCCAGGATTGCTGCTAAACATCTTACAAGGCTGGGAATGGTTTCTTACAACAAAGAGTTATCCATCCCCAATGTTAATAGCACTGAGGTTGAAAAATCCTAGTCTAGACAGAGATCTTTCCCCAGATCTCCTTTCTTTACTCTTTTCTTCAGGGCTTTTCTTTTTCATAACACTTAACAATTTAATTTGTTATGATGTTAAAATAGATGTATGAGGCAAAAAAAAAAAAAGATATGTTTACAGGGAATGTCCAATAGTCCTAAGATGAATCACACTTTCAATAATGTTAAAATATGTGAGGGGAAAACAAAACATACAATTTAGGATGGAGGAACTACAAAATTATCCATTCTGTACAGAAAAACAAAACAAAACAAAACAAAAAACACAAACCAAACCAAAACAAACAAACAAACAAAAAAACCCTGAGGCTTCAAGAGGTTAAGGAACTTGTCCAAGATCATATCACTACTAATTGGTAGATACAGACCTCTGATGGTTAGATTTGCTCTTGGAAGCATTTTTGATAAATTGAGTTGGAGCTGGGAATAGGATGATAAATTTTCAGGCATAGGAAAAAAAGGAGCAGGAAATGGGGAGAGAACATACATTCCAAATAGAAGTGTTCTTAAACAACAAGAAATTTTCCACACTCTGGGGCCTAGCATTTAGCTCATCTCTAAGAAGCACAAAGATGTAAAATATTGCTCAAGATGTAAAATAGCAAGGTCACTTGACACAACTACACTAATGCAATCATAATACTTTAACTGTAAAATGCTCTGCCGTAAAACACAGCCAGTCTTCGACCACCCAGCTGAGTATCCTCCCTGGACTAATTATTTTTAAAAGTTAGACAGAAAGCCGTTATAGTTTTAGGCACTCTTACCGACATAGGAGTGAATAAAGCATATTTCTGCCAAGCAGAGGTTGGGGTTTAAGGAGCTTGGCATTCTTTTACTGCTCCTTCTCCTTCTTCTTCTTTCTTCTCCGTCTTGATAATGTTTTGATCGTGCTACCAAGCAAGTGCTCAGTGCAAGGATAATATGGCTGTGCTAAATGGATTACATGTACCATAATGGATGATATTATAGATACTAAACAACATCTAAATGCCTGCTCCTATCAAAAGTCCTAAAAGAAAGGCACAGGTTGAATATTCCCAGACTATAGCTGAGAGCTGAGAAGTAAAATGTAAATTTTGGGAAAGTAGAAATTGAGCCCTTTTATTTATACAACTATGGATGTACCAAACCATGTAACTGGCAGAAATTCTGGAAGCAATTTCAATTTAAGATTTAAAAGGGTACTGGATAACTTTTGGACATTAAAAGATTTTAAAGGAACAAGAAGCAGTAGTAAGAACAACCACATCAGTAGATGTTGCAAAATCAATACAGAGGGTTTTTTGGACTGCGCAGATTTGGAAGAAGACAGCTGGTTTTGAATTCAAGCTCTGTCACTAAATGCAACCTTGACCTAATTCTTCCACTTCTTTGTGCTTCTGTTCTCCGAAAAATAAAGGGGGCATATTAGAAACATCAGCCTCACAGGTTGTGATGAGTATTCAACACATTGAAGGCACATTAGAACAGCACTAGCCTTCAATGAACACTCAATTAAAGGAAATAGGATTGCTATTGATGGCTTCAGCCCACTGTCTGGGAGCTCCTGAAGTGACACAATACAGACCAGAGATTTTCCGTAGTCCTAGCTTGTTGGTTTTCTTTTCTTTTCTTTCTCACTAAAATAATTACTTAAACTATTGGCACCAGGTGCAGCATAAGCCATGTAAACCAATGTACTCTGCAAAATTAACCCAGAATGGCAAATTCCTTCATTTGTCCACAATAGGACATCTTTCCTCTTTAGACTTCATTATATATTTTAGGTTGAGAACAGGAATCTTTCTTTACAAACACTTCCCCCCCACCATCCACACTCACTCCTCATTCTCCCCTCCCACATACAAAAGAAAAACCTCAAAAATACATAACGGCTTTTTCTTTTCCTCTGTCAGATGTTAAGTTTTGAAGACTTCACAATTTATTGGTGGTCAGGTGGGAAAACAGAGTTTTCTAAAATGCAAACGTTTCTAAAAAGACCCGTGTCTCCTCTGGCAGCACCAGCTTCAAATGATCTGCCCACTGAGAGCATCTCAGTTTGATACATTCTGTTTCATAAAAGCTGATTCAGGCTTTAGACTCCTACAGGGTCTTCATAAAGTAGATATAAAATAATAATAAAAAAATAAGGCTAAAGCTTAAAGATTTAATCTAAAGAACATTTATTTTTTATCTCTCCACTCTCGTTTTAGAAGAAACATGCTGATTTTTTTTTTTCCAAAATATTTTTGGTGTACTTCAGTAAATTTTCTTCTGGTAGGATCCAAAGAAGAAATGGCTTGTGCTTAGTCTGGTATTTATAATTATACATCTGCTTCAGCAAATAAAACATTTCAAACTGAAATCTCACAGAAAGGGTCAAAGTATTTTATTTTGCTTGGACTCAGAGCCATCATTTACTCTCAAATGGATTCTGACTCAGGTAGCCATAACAATAAGAGTGTTCTGCTACAATGAAGCTGTCTTTTTTCACAAAAAAAGAAGAAAGAAAGAAAGAAAGAAAGAAAGAAAGAAAGAAAGAAAGAAAGAGGTGTTTGTTTATGTTACATATCTAAGAAATAAATTAAGTGGAAACTTTTGAAATGGTCAGAATCCAACCTAGAGTATATTAAATTAGGTAGCTAGCTTTCATAATCCCTACATTTGAATGGATTAAGCAAGAATCCTGAATCTTTCCCTGCTCCTGGAAGAATCCAGTCATGCACAAAATTTACCAGTTACAGAAGTTGGGTATATAACAGGACATGACCAAGAAACCGAAATTTTTTTTGGTGGCCCTAGGTTGTCTTCACCATGCACAAACATGTTTCTTCTATCCCATTGTATTTCAGAGTAAGAACTGTATTGTTCTGAAGTAAGCAATGTCTTCCTTGAGTCTAAAGCAAAACAAACCAAAAAAATGCTAGTTTATTGCTTTCCTTTGTATTTATACCTAACTGGGTATAAATTCAGGGTCCTTAGCATATTTTTTCACTCTATACAGTTTCTAATCTTTGTATAATAAAATGTTCACCTTATCTTTTATAGCCTTCCCTGCCTTTTTTTTTTTAAATCAATAAATCTGGACATATTTTCTTCTGTTGCTCTATGACTTTTTCTTTTCATATTTACATTGGTATAACTCAGATTATTTTCATGCCATAGGTAAATAAGGATCCAGATTCATTACACTCAAAATATTTAGCGTTTCAAGCAATAACATTTTTAAAAAATCTAACAGTCCCATCAATTTGAAACACTGTACCCTTTGTTGGCTAAAATGCATATATTTAATTACAATGTATTTATTCCTTTACTATGAAATTGATCTCCTCCCCCACTGCCCCAGTACCATCTTACTGTCTTAAACAATTAGTCTATTCATGCATTTAATTCTTGTGACAGTTACCTTCCCTACCCTGTCATTTCTGTTTCTTTCAATTTTTCATTTTATTAAAAAAAATATTTCTGGATAATCTTAATTTTTAAATTAAAATTCATTCTAATAACATTTTCTCATGTTACTGTAACATCAAGTTGATATTTTAATTGTTAATTTAATGTAAACACTTTATAAGGAAATATTAACACCTGTACAATATTAAATTCTTCTATGAAGAAATAAGATTTTTTTTTCTGTTTATCTGTCTTCTCTCATGTCCTTAGTAGAATTTTAACATTTCTTTCATGTGAGCAAAATATTTTCATATAGTTTTCTTGGAAATGTAATTACATGTGATAAGTCCATGGGACTGTTTTTTTTTTATCTATAAAAATTTATGAGAATATCTTTTGAGCTTGCAATTACACAGCTAGGAATTTACCTTGTAGAAATATTTCCCAAAGTACATGAAGTTATTTGTACAAGTATGTTGACTGAAGCATTGTTCATAATATTAAAAAATTGGAAGCAATTTAAATGCATATCAGTGAGGGGCTGTCTAAATATAATATGGTCCATAACTACATATAATAGAATGCTTGCATCTGTAAAAAAGATTAAGGTAGACTTTTATGCACTGATATGGAAAGCTTTCCAAGCTATATTATTAAATGAAAATATATAAAGTACAGAACAATGTGGATAGTAGGTTGATATCTGTATAAATTTTTGTAAATTTTAAAAGGATAATTACACTACAAGATTAATAATGACTTTTAGAAGGACATACAAAAATATTTTACTAAAAGAATATATAATAATGGCACATTTCTTTTTTTTAATATTTTATTTATTTATTTGAGAGAGAGAATGAGAGAGAGAGCATTAGAAGGGGAGGATCAGAGGGAGAAGCAGACCCCCACTGAGCAGGGAGCCTGATGCGGGACTTGATCCTCGGATTCCAGGATCATGACCTGAGTCGAAGGCAGTCATTCAACCATATGAACCACCCAGGCGCCCAATGACACATTTTTTAAACATTAAGCATATTTTTGTCATTGTTCTAAATGCTCTTCATATAGCTCATTTAATCCTCACCATAATTCTGTATAGTAGGTTATATTATTATTGCTGTTTCATAGATGAAAAAACTGGGACATTTAGAGAATAAGTAAAGTGCTCTAGAGCATATATAGGAAATAAAATCCAAGAAGATTAGCTTCAGAATCAGTATTCTGAAGTAAAGCTTGTATTTGTTTTAGAAGAGCACATCTTTGGGGGAAGCCTAAATAATGTGGTAAGAATTATTTTATTTTGCTTTTGTAATTTTTCTTCTAGTATTTACCTATGACTGTAATACTTTTTATCTAACATCAAGTTACCAGGTTGCATCCAAGTAATGGATATGGGTCTTTCAATTCTGCTTTTTATGATTTTTAAATTGATACAAAATCTAATGCTATATTTAAAATTTTAACAGTAAAAGAATAATATAGATGCCCATGTGAAGTACAATATCTTAGAGAAAAATGCATCTCCCCCCCATGCACAGTGAGTACTGGTAGTAAAATTGATAAGGAGAAGAACACTGCACCAAAACGTAGTTGGAAGTAGAGAGGCAGTCTTTCTGAGACGGGCTATCACCATGGCCTTCTGACATTATATTTTTTCATCTACCTTTGAAATGATAAAAGTTATTAGCAACACATGACAAAGCAGCATATGTAAAATATTTTAAGTCAGTCTACATTAACCACTGAGTAGGATTATTATTCACACGGTTGATTTGTAAGTTTGTTACTACTCTTAATTCATTATCCCTCTCATATAGGAGAAATGGTGATATAATAACATTATAGAATTATGGGAGATGTGTGATAGAAATATGACCTGATGGAATAACTGGGTCTTTGCACTAAAGTGAATTTTTTGTGTTACATAGTGTTTATTTAATAGTTGATGGCTGGTGTGAAATAGTACTGTAATTGGGATTTATCCAAGCAGGGATAGTATTAATGGTGTGGATTCACTTCCAAAGAATTAGTTGATTTCTTCTGCAAGATATTTATCACTTGCATCACTTACTGTTCCAAAAGAGACTTATTGTTGGATTTCTCACATATTCCATCTAAAGACTGGGGTGAATGTGTGCCTATGCAAGAGTCTTTAGCAGCATGTGTAACTATGTGGAGATATATGTAACACTATTTAAAATGACAGCTAGAATGCTATTGCAAATTGTAGGCTCAGATAAAGCTTCGGAAAATAAGTAGCAAGATGCCTATAGCCTAGCTCTAAATGTGGGTGCTAGGTAACTTAGCAAGATTTCCCAAGAGATGGATAGAGATGTAGCAAGTGTGGGAAAGAGACAGAAGGGTGATTCCTAAAAACTGGGAAAGAAGGGAAAAAGAAGACAGCTCATGTCCTACTTGTCTCACTTCCTTAAAATGGTTTCTTAGGACACTAATCAGACTGAAGTTTGAGGAAGGAGAATGTGAAATTGGACTAGATTTTTACTAGCTGATAATTACAATGTCTTAGAACTGAACATGACTGTACACTACTAGTTGCTGCAGGGAATGGAGAAAGGAAATGTGATGGTTAATTTTATGTATCAACTTGGCTGGGCCACAGTGCCTCAATATGTAGTCAAACATTATTCTGGTTGTTTCTGTGAGGGTGTTTCTGGATGACATTAGCATTTTAGTCAGTGGGCTTTGAGTAAAGCAGATGTCCTCCATAAGGTGGTGGGCCTCATCCAATTAGTTGAAGGCCAGACTTAGAATAAAAAGACTTGACCTCCCCCAAGCAAGAGTAAATTCTGCAGCAGACAGCCTTTGGACTTGAACTGCAATATGGGCTTATCTCTGGGTCTCCAGCCTACTAGCTCACACTACAGATTTGGACTTGACAGTCTCTATCATTACATGAGCCAATTCCTTAAAATAAACTTCTCTCTATATATTTACACATTCTATTGGTTCTCTTTTTCTGGAGAACTCTGACTAATACAGGGAATAAGAGAGCATGTTTGAAGCAGTGGTGGGAGAGAAAATAAAGCTGTCTTCAACTTATGCCCTAAGAAGTCTAGCCCGTTCAATAAACTGGTTACAGACTAGACAGTGTTTCCTCCTACACTGAAGACTGGAGAAAGATTCAGAGAAACAGAGGAAAATAACAGTAAATTTTATCCCTTGCCCTTCTCTCATAGCTCATTTCTCTTTCTGTTCATCCTTCTCCTCTCAGAAAGGCTTGAAGTTTGTTCTATCATGTAAAAAGGTTGAATTTATATCTTACTGTTACAGAATCTGTCATAGCATTATCCAGAAATCCTTTTATGTCAACTAGAAGCATGTAAACTTGTATAAAATTGTTGACAGATGTGTAACACCTCACAAGTAAGTAAAGCTTCCCCCTTTTAACTGAATCTTGCAACTAAATAGGAGATTTTTAAATGACACGATTGTTGAACCCACTTTGAGTATAGTTATAATCCACCATGGTACACAGTTCATCACTAACTCACACTCATTTACATTGTCATACAAACCCTATGAAAATAAATCACCTTGGATTCCAAATACCAAAGTCTCACACCAATGCATTTTATATTTCAATGCCTTTTGTCTGATGACATGAAGGCTTTAGACATGCAAATTTAGGGCGGCTTATATACATTTGATGGTGGTCTGGAAATACTTGATTCTTGATTCTCTTCCCTTTTTTTTTTTCACTCAATTTTCAAAAAAATAATTTCTCTGTATTGTCTAAAATAAAGCAAAGAAATGTAATTGGGTATACTTGAGAGCAGTAGATCTGATTGTTTATTTATACTCTTATGTAATGGTTGCTTTTTCTATGTGCTTGAGAATAAATTCTAAATCCCTTCTGTGATCTGACTAGAACCTGCTTTTTTGGTCTTTTGTACTAAATATCTGTCCTCTGTATGAGTTCACCAAAATAGAGAATACTGTACTTATTAATATTGGAGTTTCTCCTCTTGTCCCCAACACACTGGCACCCAACATCAATGAGCCTCTTTCCTGTTGAGTGAAGAAACAGTTCTCAGTTCAAGCCAAAGGAAGGTGGGTAAATTTGGCATAAACTACTTCCAGATTTGGCCTCTGTAAATTCTCATACAATCATCCTTGTAGTATATGTCTTTGCTTATAAACGAATCTAGTTAGATATAGAAAATCCCAGGAAAAATTCCATGTGTCCTGAGCGGTAACAGGCAGAATTACTGCATGTAACATGCCTCGGTCTCTGAAGGACTGGGTGAAGCAGAAATCCTATGTGAGCTACCTTAGACTGTAATATGAAAAAGAAATAAATGTTATCTTGGTAAGCCATTCAGAGTTTGTGTTGCTTACCACTGCAGCTAGGAGTACTTAGCATTAATAATGCAGATAGTCAAAACTTTAGCTACAGTAAATTATTTTCATGCTTTGTCCACGCTATCCCGAATTCTAAAATGCCCTCCCTTCTCTAACACCAGCCTCTGTGTACCAATCCTTTTTGTTTATTTAAGGCCTATTTCAAATTTTCCTTTCTCCGCTCAAACCCATGGTAGGAATTTATTATCACTGTAGAACTTATTGCATGTCTTATGTCACTCTTTATATCATAATACATGTAGTTTTCTGTAGTACCCAATATATTTCTGTATCTCCCTTATCAGTTAGTATAATACTTCAAACACATAATGTATAGAACAAAATAGATATGCCCCATCTGTCCTATTGCTCATATCCATTCATAAAATATTAATATTTTGTATCCTCTAATTATATACTAAATACCCATAATTATATCTAACTGCAAAAGATTTTTTATCTTAGTATATTTAAGTCAAAATAATTAATGACAAAGGTTGATCACTTTTGGAAATTGAAGGTTACATTGGTTGGAATTTTTTTAAAAAGTAACTAACATCTATTAAACAAGTTGCTGTTGTGACACACTTTGCAGGTGCATCTTTGGTGAGGAGTTAAGAATTCTTCACATTTTAGAAACCATTAACATTTTGAAGTTGCAGAATCCTGAGGTCAGCAGTAAGCAGACTAAATGGTACCCATGAGGAAGTCAGCAGATGTCCCCAAAAGTAAATTTCTTATCCCCTTATCACAAGAAGCAGCCTATTAAGTAGTTATGGTAGTAAATTTTAAATTCCCCTGAAGAAAAGGTTGACAAAATTGAATTATGAAGAAGAGGAAAAAGATTAAATTACCAGAAGAAGAGCAAAGTCTTGGGAGTAACTTCATAGCAACCTTCAGGCCGATGAAGTTTTATTAAGTAGAGAGTAGGAAGGATACAATAAGATAACATTGCTGAATTTGCAAATGTTTGGGCTATCTATGTGTAATGTCTGAAGGGGGTAAACATTGCATGGGAGGATAAAGGGAATTTGTAAAAAATTTAGCATTAGGGAGTTTTAAGACCAGCGTATTTCTCCTCCTAGAATCAAATGGCTATGAAGTGTACCTCTCTCATTTCTATGTTGAGCAAACTGAATCTTAGGTTAAAGAGAAATGGTACATTACTTCAGACTTTAAAATTTGGGCATGTTTAGTGAGTCCAGCACAAACATAAACTTATTTCAACTCCTCTGATTTGTAAAATAAAACCATTTGAACATTCCTGAGATGAACACAATCTATAAATGACATTTTCTCATCTGAAAATGAGCAATATATATTGGATTAATTCCATCTGTGCTGCTTATCCTACTTTGGGTCAGGTAAGAAGATGAGACTGTAGCGCTTTCTGCAAGTTCTTTTGGTTGAGTCGTAGATGCTTTAGAAACATCAGCATTAGGGGGGCACCTGGGTGGCTCAGTGGGTTAAAGCCCCTGCCTTCAACTCAGGTTTTGATCTCAGGGTCCTGGGATCAAGCTCTGCATCGGGCTCTCTGCTCAGCAGGGAGCCTGCTTCCTCCTCTTTCTCTGCCTACCTTTCTGCCTACTTGTGACCTCTGTCAAATAAATAAATAAAATCTTACAAAAAAAGAAAAGAAAAGAAAAGAAACGAAACATCAGCATTAGGTACTCACTGACCTTATCCCACAGCCAAGTCCACTGAGCATACTTAAACAGGGCATAGGATGCCACTTCTGGTATGTCGCTCCATGGTTAAAAGACCCTTTTGTTCAGGATCCTAACATGAATAAAGTAGACCCAGACAAGGAAGGAAGTAATTGTTATGTGTGACTCTCATGTCAATAACTTTTCTTCATTTTATAAATACTGATTAAGCTAGCATGTTGATGAATCAGAAATTGCTGTCACCAAGGGACTAACAACTGGACTATTCACTTAGGAATGATTCATGGGGTAAGTTTTCCCAATTGGGAATTTGGTAGTTCTTATAGTGAAATATTATTACTGTCATCAGGAAAACTAAATATTATACATTGAAAATGTTATACACATTTTACTCTTATGACAAGGAGAAGAAGGAAATTTTGATATGGAAGACTCAGTGTACTGATTATTTTATATATATGAGCTCAGTTACATATAAATAGACCAAGTCACACTCAGCCGAAAGGGGCCTCATGGAGCCATGTAGCTCTTATTTCTGAATCTAAGAGTGAATGAGCCCAGTTCGTTACATTTACTAATTTATACAACATAACAATGTCAGATGGTGATAATTATTATGGAGAATAATAAAGTAGGAAAGGGAGAAAGAGAATTCCATCATGTAAGGGGTATAGTTTTTCAATGTACAGAAAATGAGATTGACGCTTTGATATCACATTTGAGCAATGAACCAAAAGAGTAGAGTAAGTGAGCCAAGCGAGATATCTGGGGAAGAGTTTTAAGAAAAGGGTTATGCCCTGGAAATGTTCTAAATTGGGGAGCTGCAAGAAAACTAGGGGAGAATTTGTAGGAAATAAAGTCAGAGGCATATGGTAGGACCAGATTATATAGGGTTTGTGGATGATTATGAAGATTTCAGTTTTCTTCAAAGTGAATTCAGAAGATACCTCGGAGTTTTGAATAAAAGAATTGAATTAAATATCTTCCATCTTTCAAGGGTAGCTTTGACTCCTGTCCTGAAGCCATAGGAGAATAGACATAGTAGGGTGAGTGTAGAAGCACAAGACCAGTGGAAAGACTATTAAATAATATAATAAGGGAGGATGGTGTCTTAGAAGAGAGTAGTTAGAGTAGGTATAGGCTGAGAAGGCAAAAATTTTGAAGGTAAAAAACAATGAGCTTTACTAAGGATTAAATGTGAAGTGTGAAAAAGACAAGATCAAGAATGAGCCCAAGACTTTTGGCTGGAAAGCTAGAAATTTGGAATCATCACTGAAGGAGATAAGAAACACTGTTGGAGGAACAGGTTTAGGGAGACAGACTAGAATGTAAGTTTTAGATATGCTACATTTGAAATGCCAATCAAATTTCATGGAAGATATGTCTAGTGGGGCATTAGGTATGTGGTTCTGAAGTTCAGGAGAGAAGTTCAAGTTAGAATTATAAATGTGGAAGATATTACTGCCCAGAATACTGATATCCATGAGATGGAATGAGTATGCCAATAGAGTATATAGATCAAAAAGAGAGGAGGTTCAAGGTCTGAATGAGGATCATGAAATTTTAGGGGCTGGAACTGGGAAAGAATGACAAAATGGACCAAAGGGAAGCCATCTGGAATAAATCCAGGAATAGGCCATGTCCTGGAAGGTAGTGTTGTTGTTAGAATTTCTAATGCTTTTCCTTTCTTTCCCTTTCTTTTCTTCTTTTCTTTTCTCTCTCTCTCTCTCTCTCTCTCTCTCTTTTTTAACTCTACATCATCTTAAAATGTTAAGCCCTAAATCCCAAACCATTCTCATGCTTTTATGAAGAATACTTATTCATATTATAACTTGCAAAAATAGGAATCCAAATATCCTGTCAAGTATTTGGTAACTTCTCTTCCTTAGTGTTTTCATATACCTGACCTTCCTGGGTGTCCTTACCCCAGACTTCAGTTATCTCTTTGAGGAACTGTGCAAAACACCTGTGTGCATCAGCTGATGTTGCTGGGGTTTTCTCCTTTTCAAAGAATAGTCCCCACTGCAGTTTTATGAGGGCAGGGAAGCAAGTCATATCAAGTCATATTCTGGGGAAAATATTAAGCTTTGTGTCAAATAAACTGTTTCCATCAAAAAAAAAATGGTAACTTCTCCTTCAAGTTTAGATTTTAGTAGTGATTTCATTAATTAAATCAATGAACTTCCCATGTACCTAACAGAGTTATCACTGACTTCTTAAACTTCCTTGGGAAGTTATTCCAGACATAGAAATTCAGGCAAAATCTAAATCACACATGGAAAAGAAAAATATAACTTCAAAAGTTTTAATAAGGCTAAATCTCATCAGTCTCCTATTTTAATGCCTAATGAATTAGGGTAATTGAAATATTCATGTTAATGGTGGGTGTTGAGCAAATTTAAAAAACTGAAAATAAATTACCAGTCCTTCCTTCACCTCTCTCAGTCACAATTAGTACAAGGCTGTGAAAGGGTGAGATGTAAAGAGATGAATCTCCTTTTAACCTCTTCACCCAATCAATCACCCACTTTTACTTAGTTCCTCTAGCTCACCCCTAAATCCATCCTTAGAGATACTACTCCTATATAGGTGTCAAAAATCACTTCTCTCCCAGACTTGGAAAAAAAACTTCCTGCTTGCTTGCTCTGCCTTTGCTTTCTCTCTATTTTTGTCTGTCATAAATATAGCCATTGAAATTAACACATTCAAATACACTGGAATATGTTCCTATTTATAGTTTTTCCTATTCTCATTTGTTCTTTCTAGTTCTCTCTCTTTCCTGCTCAGGCATCATTATAATGTTGTCAGTCTTTCAGGAAAATTTTGGTTTTGTTGATGAATTTTGTTTCCTTGACTTTATATTTCAGTAAATTGTGCTTTCATCTTTATTGACTCATTTTCTTCCATTTTTGTTGTTTTCTTTTTGTTCTTTTCAGTCTCTTGAATCATGGGGTTGTTTTCAAATTTTAAGTTTTTATCCAGTGTATACATTTTAGGTTTATTTCAGTATGCTGCTGTGGCTGCATCTCCAAGAGTACTTTATTTGTAACTTTTCTGAAATTTCAGTGATTTTTTTTTCTATTGTAATCAAGAGTTATTTAAATGGATGTTTCCAGGTGAATACATTTATTTTTCACTGTTATATTCAAGGTCATGCATTGTTAATTTCTATAATTATTGCATCATCTTCAGATAATGTAGCCTTTATGATCTCTGATTTGGGGGATTTCTTGAAATTTTCCTCAGTGGTTTAATTAATAGTCCATTTGTGTGGATGTTCCATATGTGCTTAAAACAAAGAAATGTGACAATTTTAAACGCAGATACCTAATTTATTTTTTTTTAAGTTTTTATTTCTTTTTGAGAGACACAGAGAGGGAGAGTGAGCATGAGCAGGGGAGGAGGGCACTGAAGGAGAAGGAGACTCCCCACTGAGCAGGAAGCCTGATGTGGAATTGGAACCCAGGACCCTGGGATCATGATCTGAGCAGAAGGCGGACACTTAACTGACTGATTCACCTAGGCACCCTAACACAGAGACCTACTTTAGACAAATCTGGCTAAGAACAGTAAGCCAATCAGCTATTTAAAAATAAATAAATAATTATAATGTGCCAAGGCACTGTACAAAGCAACAAAGATATTGCAATGAACAAAATAAAGTTTCTGTTCTCATTGAGTCTAATGAGAAAACAGTAAACAAGCAAGTAAACCCATTATGTATCAATACATGATAAATTGAGTGAAGATACTAAAGTAATACTAAATGGATGAAGAGTACCAGGAAGGGAAGCCATTATTCTATAATGATCAGGCAGGGTCTCCCTGATGAGATGATATTGAGGCAGGATCTCAAAGAAGTGAGGGACATCCTTGTGAATATCTGGGAAGCCAGTGTTCCACATAAGGAAATGCTAATCCAAATACCCTGGACAAGAACATTCCTGGTTCAATTTAGGAGTAGCAAGGAGATTGAAGCAGATGGAGAACTTTAAGTAAGGGGAAGAAAGTAAGGGGTGGTGGCAGATCACACAGTGTCTTAAGAGCAATGCAAGCAATATCAGCTTTTACTCTGAATGAGATGGAGAACCTCTGGTGACCTTTGAACATCGAAACACTGTAACCTGACAGGAAATTTGTTAAAAGAATCCCTCTGTGTTGCTCAGTTGAGAATAAGCTTGGATGTAGGGAAGAAATGAGCAAGGACAACTATGAGGCCACTTAGGATTTAGAGGGGAATTAAACGTGGTATTTTTCAGAGTGTAACATTTAAGGGAGTGAAAAGTAGTTGAATTTAGGGTGTGTTTTGGAAGTAGAGTGCGAATTTAAAAACAGATTGGGGTGGGGCACCTGAGTGGCTCAGTGGGTTAAGCCTCTGCCTTCAACTCAGGTTTTGATCTCAGGGTCCTGGGATCAAGCCCTGCATCGGGCTCTCTGCTCAGCAGGGAGCCTGCTTCCTCCTCTTTCTCTGCCTGCCTCTCTGCCTACTTGTGATCTCTCTCTGTCAAATAAATAAATAAAATCCTAAAAAAAACCAAAACAACAACAACAACAAAAAAACCAGATTGGGGTTCCTGGGTGGCTCATTAACTTGTTTGCCTTGGGCTCAGGTCATGACCTCAGGGTTTGGGATTGAGCCCTGAGTTAGGTTCCTTGCCCAGTGGGGAGTCTGCTTCCCCCTCTCCCTCTGCCTCTCCCCACTCCCATACAGTCCCTGCTTATGTGCACTATCTCTTGAATAAATAAATAAAACATTTTTTAAAAAATAGAATTTAAAAATGGACTGGGGAAGTGGTGTGAAAGAAAGAGAGGACCCAAGGATAATGTTAAAGTTTTTGGCATAAGCAATGGGAGGGTAGAATTGCCCATTTAGAGACAGGAACATCAGTGGGTGAAGTAGGTTTGTATATTTACTTTTAGACATTTTACATTCAAGTTGCTAATGACACAGAGAGGAGGCTGAATAGCAGTTGGATGAAGGAGTCTTTAGATCAGGGGATACCTGGACTCTATACAGACATTTGAGATTTTTGGAGGGATTAAAAAGCCATGGGTCTATATGAGATAACCTAAAGACTGGGAATTAAAAAGATGAGACTGAGAAGTGAAACTCTTTAGGCATCTCTTTTTAATTGCAGAGGAAAGGAAGAGGAACCTTTCAAAGAGCCTGGGAAGGGGTGTTTGATAAAGAAGTAGAAGGATCAAGGCATTGTGATTTCACAGAAGCTCAAAGTTTCAATAGGCAGGGAGCAATCAGTTCTATCAAACATGCTAGGTCAAGGAAGATGAAGACTGGAAAGATCACACTGGATTTTGTAATGTGGAGATCATTGATAGTGACACTGACAAGGGCTGATGATGTCCCCTGGTAGGAATGAAAGCCTTATGGTGTGGTTTCAAGAGAGACAAAGGTGTTTTCAAGGAGTTGCTGTAAACCTGGAATGAAGCAATATCCAGAATGGGAAAATTTGAAAGAATTGCTGAATCAATGTCTTTGAGTAAACCAAAGACGTTCAGATCTAGTCCACAAATGGAAAAGTACTGAAAGAGAAGACTAGGGGTGCCTGGGTGGCTCAGTCGGTCAGGCATGTGACTCTTGATTTCAGCCTAGGTCATGATCTCAGGGTTGTGAGATCAAGCCTCACACTGGGCTCCAGTCTGGGCAGGAAGTCTGCTTGAGATCCTTTCCCTTTGCCCCTGCCCGTGCTAACAAACTCTCTCTGTCTCAAACAAACACATCTTAAAAAAAAAAAAAAAAAAAAAGGAAGAGAAGACCATTATTTGCTTTATGGCTCTGTGTATTTCACAAGGGGCAAAGTATGCACCTTGTTATGTTTAGAGAACAACTGCTTATTTTCTACCAGAAATGGGCTTGCATTCCTCCAGTCATGTTTCTTCTCTCCCTGGCACTCCTTTCATATATAGGATAGGAAAGATCAAAGAGCTTAAAATTTTGCATCTCTCTTACTTATTTGATAAGACCACCTTGAAGATAAATGTTGGGCAGTGAGGTACTATTTTTCTTTTTTCTTTTTTTTTTTTTTTAATTTAAACCTCTCAATTCCCTTTGATTATATCAATTATCCTCATTGCAGTTTACATAATTTTTGGTAGTAATTTCTCTGTATGTATTATACCATAGCTCTGTTTCATGGTTTTTATTTTTCTTAAATATTTACGGCTCATTGGTTTTCTATTCATGTCCGTTTGAGATCTCCTGATTTTTTCAGAACCATGCTCAGATGCGAGCTGCTAAAAGAGATCTGTTAATTTTTGCAGCTGGATGTGGAACTCCTGTCCCTCCTGAGTTTCTTATTATGTGGAACACTGATTTGCTTCTCCTATCCCAGTGCAGATTCTCACTATTTCTCACTTGGGACACATTTCCCACACTTTTGCTTGGGAGAGAGTGGCTACCTTCAAAAAGCTCTGATGGTAGTTGTCTGATTGTTCAATCTGATATTTGCTTAATAGTTGCCTTTGCCTAGGTATTAACTCATGGAGCCTGGTGCTGCTCTGCATTCACTCTGCCTCTCCCAGAATCTTCTTTTTTATATTTTTGGTCATGATTGTCTCTGGCCATTTTCCTATAGATATTACCAATTCTGCCCTCTCTTTTTCGGAAGGTCCCCAATTTTTCTCATTTATTAATTCTATAACTTATTCTCCAATTCTGATTTTTTCACTGATAAATTCTCCTCTACATTTTTATGAGATTTGAGACAGGAGTAATTTAAAAGAATATTGATAAATGTCAATTTTCATTCAGTCACCATTTAAGTTATTTTTTAGCTTACTGACTTACTTGAAAATTTGTCAGAGATCTCCATTTTTCGATACTTTATTTTTTAATAGCAAGAAAAATATGCTTTTTTAAAATAAAATCTCTTCCAAAGTGTTTATCATCAGAAGAATTTCTCTTTTAATCTCACGATAATCCTATTCTCTCCTTATTTTATGAGGGGTATCCTCCCTTGGCTGTATATATATGTATATGCAGGTATGAAAATAAATATTTCATATTTTACTTTCACATAAGTAAAATTAGAGTGTACACATTATTATTTCAAAAGTATTATATTGAAAATTTTTCACGTCTATACATGTAAACCTTTGTATGTTTTACTTTCTCCATTTTTTTAGAGATAATTAAGTTGAAAATTGTTAGCTCAAGTCAAAAGACAATAAATGATGACATAAGGTAAAGAAGAATGAAGGGCTATTACATAAAGATAAATGAATCGCAATGAATATAATATTCCATAATGTAAGACTGATGTTGAGGGCTCACCTGTGAACTTATAAAAGTTTCCTCATCTGTAAAATGGTGGTTCTACTAATAATAATACTATCCATCTTATATAATTATTGTAATATGTGAAAAAATGCACAGAAAATATCATGATGCCTGACATATATAGTAAGTGCTCTCTAACACCAATTGTTATTTTCTCAAAGGAAAGAAAATAGGTTATCATGTGATACTAGTCAACAACTAAACCTTCAGGGTTCTCAAGCATCATGGTATCTGGAGTAAGGATAGCATCCCAAAATCATTCTTTAAGTTCAGTGAAGGTAAGACATCAAAATGAGGATAGAAGAGAGTATTCCTAAAAAGATATTCTTACCTCTGGATACTTTTTGTTTTATCTTCCATACTAGTTTTCACTATAATGATTGTACTTTACAGATTGAGGGGAGGGGAGTTATTACTGATTTTTTTTTTTCCTTCATAAACCCTCTGGCCAAAGAATATCTATTCAACCAGGTAAACACTATAAAGAGGAAAGCCATAACACTACCTCTAACAGAACTGTGTTTTCAAGTTTGGAAAGACTCCCCCCTACACACATTTACTTATATCAGGCATGATTATATACAAGGGATACTCCATCTATCTATCTCCAGGGCAAGGCTAAGGTAAAGGATGCAACAGAACTGTTCCTAGGAGTGCTGATGTTGGAGGATTATCAATATCTTCATTAGGGAAAAGTCCTGGAAGGGTCACCACTCTTAAAACTGGACTTGCTCAAAGCATAAAAGAAATTGAAACCACATACCTACAACTGAATTAATTTTACAGAATTTTCTAAAAAGGAACAAAACTTCAAAGAATTTACTATACTACCTGTTATAGTTATTTTCTTCATTTAATATAAATAATCAACTGAATCAGAGTGACTCGATGCCTCAGTCAGTCAAACCTCCAGCTTTTGATTTTGGCTGATTTGATTTTGGCTCCTGCATTGGGCTCCACACTGGGTATGGAGTCTGCTTAGTATTTTCTCTCTCCCTCTCCCTCTGCCCCCATCCCCATGATCTTGCAAGCTCTCTGTCTCTAAAAAAACAAAAAAAATTTTAAATAAATAAATAAATAAATTGGTTGAACTCATGAATTAAAATTTTGTTTACAAGAGTATAAACATGGTATATACAACAACAGAATACTACGGATTGGTTAAAAAACAAAAAAACCTGTTACTTTTAGTAATGTATGTAAATCGTATTATACTGAGTAATAACAGTCACTTGTTTTTTATAAATAGTATTTTCTTTTTCTTATATTTAGTTATGTTTGTGTGTGTTTGAGAGAGAGATAGATTAAGCATGTAAATGAGGGAAAGGCAAAGGTGCTAATCTGTAAGCACATTCCTTCCTTACTAAGCACAGAGCCTGATGTGGGGCTCAATTCCATAACCCATGAGATCATGATCTGAGCCAAAACCAAGAGTCAGACGCTTGAATAACTGAGCCACCCAAGCACTCCAAGAGTAACTTTAAAAAGATTAGATAGAATATGTACCATTTTACAAAGTTAAAAATAACTAAAACAATGTGGGTTTTGTCTTTTTTTTTTTTTTTTTTTTTTTTTTTTTTTTAGAGCACATACTATATTAAGGAATTTTACACACATACACCCCCAAGAGATTGTTCATCCAGGATGGTTGTTATTTTGGGTTGTGGGAGGAAGATAAAAAGGTTAGAAGCCCATGTGGGCTCATGTAAGTTACCATCAAGGGTCTACTTTTCATAACATGTAGGTTCACTATGTTATTAGAAATAAGCAAAGAAATAACTAAGTAGAAGAGAATTTTTCAGATCTTGAAACAAGCTTTATAATTAATCTAGGTACTAGGAAAATAAACAGTTTTTAAGAGACATATAAAACTTTGCAATAGAACTTGTAATTTTTCCTCTATCTCCCTCTCCATCAAGAGTCAATTGAAATACTAAATATATTTCTGCTTCTTCCACTTCTGAAATTCTCTGGCTTTTTTTCAAATGCCAGCAGTCACACAACTCAAGGAGAATCTTTTGATATTCACGTTTATTGTAATATAGAATATAAATGCATTTTGATCCTGCTTCTTGAACTTAAAAAGCTTCTATGGTTAAAATTGTAAACCCAGGAAGTGAGGGATCATTATTTTAAATCACAAACTGAGATGATTTTATACAAGGAAATATATAAGAAGTGGCTGCTGTAAGCAATGACTGATGGAGGGGAGCTGGAGAGAACAAAACAAAGATATTAAAATGGTATGTTAAAGAGGAGCTAAAGTAAGGATTGCTGATTTAATTTAATTTAATTTTGTTTTATTTTATTTATTCATACATACACACATATATACAGGTGTCATATTTAAATGACTGAGTGATTATTAAAAAACCAGTTTTCAGGGGCAGAAAAATAGATGTCGAAGGTCATCAAAGAGTCACCTAAACCATTTCATTAGCCTTTACATTATTCAGAATAATTCCCTTGCAGAATGGCTAGATTGGATAAACAGCATATTTTCTATGATTTTATCACTGTTCTTTAAAAACAAAACAAAAATTGAATTGGAAACAGACCACGAACCCATTTCAAGAACTCATGACCTACCAGAGGGGAGACCTCACATTCCAGAGATTCAATTATGTAGGTGATAGCCATTTGCTACAGGCTTTAGGGGTCATCTACATGTTTGGGCTAAATTGAAATGCTACTTTTAAGAGTTGGAAATCATTTCAATTTAACAATCATATAAAGTATTCTGCCTTATGTAAAGAATGATAAATACATTAAACATGTTCATCAAATCATAATAAAGTCTAGCTATTTATCATATACCAGTTGTAATTTGACCCAGTCAGTCAAAACAAGGAAGCTTCTTTGAATTTCTTTCTCTAGGTCCTATGTGTTTAGGTCCAGATAGGTACTGTGAAGGCTTGGGACATAAACTTTTTGATAATCCAAATGCACGTTTTATCTTTACTATTTTAGAGTCAGTAAACCAGAAGCAAGCTGTGCCAAGCTATGCCTGGGCATCTCAGACTTACACCTTTGTCACCATTTACAGTTTAGCGGAAGAATGCATCCAGGCTTCCCATTGCTACATTTCAGGATTTCATTAGTGTGTGAGGCTTCCCAAATGAGTATTTCAAGTGACAGATGATTTTGTTGTGCCCCTTCTCCACAGCATCAATAACCACTATTCTATGGAGGATTAACTAGAGTAAGCACCCTGCAGTCACTGCTTATGAATTGTAAATGTGTGACAATTATGGCTCTTGAGGTACAAAACACATTTTTTATAGTGATTTGTGGGGCCCATTTTTATTGGGAATGAGCTTAAAACTGCCAGATTCATTAGCTACTTGAGCTACACTGGTCATATCCTTTGTGTGTTTGTGCATTAGGCTTTCTTAATCAGAGAAATAAGCTTACATAATTTCTTTTAAATTACACATAGTGGGGAAGGAGGTATTCAACACGGGAAGGATTGTGAGGAAAACTATAAAATAGAAATGCCAAGAGTGGATTCACATTAAAAATATTTAATGAGCAATAAAATGCTTCTGTAGCGATTCCAAGGGATGAGCAGCATGGTCTGGGGAAGAAACAGTGTGCTCCGATAATTCCTCTTGAGAATGGTACAATTCAGAGAGTCCAATTATTTTCTGCTGCTCCGGTCCCCTTGTCTGATTGTCTATCTTATTTTTTTCCTATTTGGAGTTATTAACAGTAAACTGATGTTGAGATATTTACAGCAAAGATGATTTCAAAGGTTGGATATTACCTCATCTTTCACAAAAAGGCTACAAGGAGGATGTCATTGTGTGACAAGCTGAGAGACAGCTTCCCTATAAAAAGAGTATCATATACATAAATACAGAAAAAGCATAAAGTTTGAGTACATTTTTTTCAGGATATCCACAAACGAATGAAGTATATAAGGCAATGTGTGTATACACTCATCTGCATACCGATGTATAAACTTATTTTATGTATTTATTATATATAATTAATATGTTACAAATGAGGTACCATTTACACTAATAACTTAATGCCATTGGCATTTATTCAGTGAACATCCATTGTACCAGGATGTACTAGCTTTGTGGAACCAGTAATACAATAGAAGCAGCTTTCGCTTCGTGAAACTTACATTCTAATGGTTTATGAGAAAGCTGTTAATAATTACACAAATTAATGTATAATTAATAACTGTGATGTCAAAGACAGGTGCATGTTATTGTGGACGAGTGTAACAAGGGGATGTGAATTGTCCTATCCTCTGGTTCCCCTAATAAAGCTTATTCTTTGGACCTTTCAACTTCCGTCTAGACTTCTGAATCTATCTGTGTGCCAGCCTAGTACCTCAGAAGTGGTGAGGCACAGGTACAATAGTGCTTTTCACTTCATATATCTTCAGGTACTCTTAAGACCATCCTAGATGAGAAAGAAAACTCTAGGTTTACATAAGGAAACTCTAGGTTGTTTCAGAGTTCTTGCAAATGGTTTCCTCCAGTTGATGGTGGGGCTGGTTGACCATTCCTAAACCCTCTCCTTCTGATGGTTGATTCATGTGTCAACTTCGCTAGGCTATCGTGCCCCACTGTTTGGTCAAACAGTAATTTAGATGTTGCTACGATGTTAACTTCTAGATGTGATTGAACACTTACAATCCTTGGACTTTAAGCAAAGCAGATTATACTCCATAATGTGGGTAGGCCTCATCAATCAGTTGAAGGTCTTAAGAACTCAAACTTGAGTTTCACGGTAAGAAGGAATTCTCCTCCAAGACTGTAACATAGAAATCCTACCTGAGTTTCCAACCAACCTGCTGTCCTGTCCTATGGATTTCAGACTCAGGGTTGCAAAAATAAACTCTTACTTGAATTTCCAGCCTGTGAGGCTGCCATATAGACTTTGGACCTTCCAGGCCCTACAGTCATATGAGCCAATTCTTTAAATTAAATTTTACTCTCTCCTTAAGTATTTCATTGGTTCTGCATCTCTGGAGAGCCCTGTCTGATATGCTACTAAACTGCTGAAAAAATAGATTAAACAAATTACCTGCAGTTGGTTTTCTCAGAAGCAAACACTGAACTGAATCTTCATGTGTAAATGATTTAGCAGAGTTCCTTCTAGTAAGAAACCAGTAAAGGTGTGGAGGGGAGAGAAAGTGAAGTGATGTGTTCCATCAAGAATGGAAGTTCAGGCAAAGTTCTAGCTTTATCCTGGTTCTATGTGGAGTGAGTTACACCTGAAAGTTGGTCCTACCTTGAGGAAAGGAACTGAATTTTTATATTTGCAGCAGTTAGTCATTGGGTAAGGATTAGTAGGGCCCTCTAACTCCTCGAAACAGCTGGCTTTCTGTCCTGCTGGTACAGTTTGTTGGAAGCAGAGCACACAGACACTGCAAAATAGTAAACTGGATCCACAGGAACGTGAGTGAAGCATGGACAGTCGTGTTACATAAGTAGCAAATTTGGTTGATTTGGCCTAAGTCATGGCATGTGCCAACAACTTTAATAATATGCAACGGCAAAGAAAACAATGATGGGTTAACCATAGATTTTAATATGGTCATATCTCTCTTACACAGGAAAGAAATATTCTACCTTTTCCTGCTGCCCAATAATAGGAAAGAAATTGTAGGTCAAATCTCATCCCAGTAAATCAAGTGATAGCTGACATCCTACTGTGTTCCCAGCCCTGGCCTAGATGCTAAGGAAGAAACAGAAGAGTGCATGATCTCTTTCCTCCTCTCTTCCTCTCTAGAACTTAACAAATACGGACTGGAAAATCATATATGTGAACTTTTATGATCTAAGTGAACTTTGAGCCTTTTCTTCTTTTTGATGTGAGAATGGTAGTGATGCTTCTTTTCGTTTGACTGATATGAGCATTAGATAAATGCATGGAAAATGGTTAGCATAGAGAAAACCATAAATGGAAGCTATTTCCAATTTTTACTCTATAACTTCTTGAAGTCAGGAGTCTTGTTTTCCTCACTATTTTTTGCCCAGATCCTAGCATAGTTCCTGACTTGCAATAGACACTTTTTATGTCTTAATGTAGGAACAGGAGATGTTAACTAAGATAACAATTGATTTTCCCTCTTGCTTTTTTGCCTAACATTGTAACTTTTTAAAAAAATGGAATTCTCAAGGGCAAAGGGAAAGCATAAACTAGTTAATCTAGTTGTAACTTACATACAGCTGGAAGTTAATGCTAAGTAATAATATTTGAGTCAAATATATATACATATATATATATATATATGTATATAATATATGTATTCTTCAGGGATGTATCCATTGTTTATTAGCCTTTAGGGAAATGTCTTAAGTGTGAGGGAAAATAGAAGGCATGGGGCATAGGAATTTGCTGAGCTGTTCAGTGAACTACATTGCTGAAATGTTGCTCGGCTCTAAAGTTCTAGTCAGAATTTTTTTTTTTTTTTAAAGATTTTATCTATTTGAAAGATAGATCACAAGTAGGCAGAGAGGCAGGCAGAGAGAGGAAGGGAAGCAGGCTCCCTGCCGAGCAGAGAGCCTGATGCAGGGCTCGATCCCAGGACCCTGGGACCATGACCTGAGCTGAAGGCAGAGGCTTTAACCAAGGCGCCCCCTAGTCAGAATTCTTAATCAGCCTTCATACACTCTTCTCATCTGCAAACTTACTGGCTACATACCATCATCTCTATCTTCTGATTGCTCTAATTATAGGCAATTAAATAGCCTTCATCTACCTGAAATGTGTTCCTCTCTTGAAAAGCTAAGGCTGCACCCAGGAAAAGGGGCTGCATGTTAGTTCTGTCATTTTCTCCTTCATCCCCATGCATATCTTGCATGGGGAATGCATCTCCCCAGTGTGCTGGCATCACTATATATTTGGAAATAAAAAGAAATAAAAGAAAAAAAAAGAAATAAAAAGATGAATAAACTTTCTCTTCTCTTGTGATTAAAAAACTAGTAGGACAACACAGACTTAAAAGTTTGCTCTTGTGGCATGCAATAGATAATAATAGATCTGCTGAACGAATCTTAAATTTACAATGTGAATTTTTGCTTATACATACATCCATGTAATCACTATCTATAAAAGAATAAAATAAAGTATTCCAGAAGATTCCTTTATGTCCCTTCCCAGTCAGTAAGTCCCCATCTAGAGAGAACAATTACTCTAGTTATTAGATTAGATTAGATTTACTTGTCTAGACTAGATTTACTTATAAAAAAGACATTTAAAGAGATAATTTTGATACTCCTTAAATTATTAGACACAAATGGGTCCAAGAAGATGTTAAAATGATAATGAAGCAAAAGAGAACCTAACAACCATAAGAAAATGAATCTTTATAGAGGTGGTAACATTTTAGTTATATCTAGAAGAATGATAAAAGTTGATGAAAAAGCAGAGAAAGAGAGACTTCCATGCAGGGGGAAAAAAAAGTGGCATGCACAGTGAGCATTCTGTGTTTAGCTGGTGGCAAGTAGATCATTTCACTAGACATTAAATTCTGTGATAAGAGAGGCATGGGGTATCAGCTAGAAAGGTACATTTACATCAGATATAAAACTTTTCATAATATGTTAGGAGTTTAGATATTATGCTATGAGCAGCAGGATGCCAGAAAAGCTCTAATTTTTAGATGGGGAGGAAATTTGGAAAGGGGTATTATGAGGATAACTTACAGAGCACTGAGGCAACATTTCTCAATGAATAAGAAAATATTGAATCATATTTGAATCATAATGCCCAAATAGTAACTCTACTGTCTCTTTCTGATGAGGTCTTCGTCAAACTCAAATTGCACACTGTGTTATGGGAGATATTAGAGACTTAGAGAAAAGTTTCACATATATAAATGTTTTAGGCAATACAGGGTTAAACATAGTAGGTTTCTTTCATAAATAACTTCATAATACCTTTCCTATATGCATTAGGAATATTGGGAGGAGGAAATATATTTTCTCTTACACTTATGTTTGGCTGAATAACAAAAAGAAAATAGAGTACTTCATCATATGGATAGTGTTCTATAGTACACAGTTTGGGAAATGTTATGTGATAGAAACATGAAAAGTGGTCCATCAGAAAGTTTACCTCTATCATGCAGATTCCTAAACTGAGAAGGTCAAGCTATAATTACATCATTCTAAAATGTGTCATCATTGCCATAATTTTAATCAAATCATCTATTAACTCAGAGATTTTCATCCTGGGACCTAAATTCCCAGAAATCTTCAAAGGTAACAACAGAGGGACCTTAGTGATGGAAGATAAGGAGCCCCTCCTCCAATGAAAATATTTGAGTGTATGTGAATCACATTTGTCTTCAAAATTGAAATGCTGCTCTTAAAAGATGTTAAAGGAAGAGAGGGCTCTGTGAAGGAGAACCCCTGTTAAATAACAAGAAAGGCTCCAGTTGGTAACTCAGGAGCAAGCTTGAGGAATTGCTCAGTAGCACGGAGATAGAAAGCTACACAAGTATGACATACTGTGAGGATGAACTTGTAGAAAGTTTGTTCTGACTGGATGAGTTTACAGCCACAGTTCCGGGTTTGAATCAGTGTGTCGGTTTGACTGGATACATTGACTAAAACAAATGATGAACTCCCCACTTGAAAAACAATGAAGTAATTATCTGTAATGCCCTGCATTCTGCAGGCCCTGAGAAATAGTTATACATTAAGAATTTAAGACAGAGTATCCATGTTATGCCTAGTTCGGTTTCATTTTTCTGCTCTCAATTGAGCATTTTCCTCCTGGGGTTCAGAGCCTGCAGATACTCAGAAGAAGGGAAGAGTATACATACAGTACATACCTAAAATGTTGAGATATAAAATTTCTGATTTTTATACCTTGGTTATTGCAGTAATCCAGGATAAATGTGTATTCCATTGTTGTTTGCCTCTGATTCTTTTTTATCACTATTTTTAGATTTTATTTATATTCAGGTTAGCTAACGTGTGCACTATTAGTTTCAGGGGTAGAATTTAGTGATTTGTCAGTTGCATGTAACACCCATTGCTTATTACACCACATGCCCTCCTTAATGCCCATCGCCCAGTTACCCCAACTCCCTCACGCCCCCTCCAACAACCCTCAGTTTGTTCCCTATTGTTGAGTCTCTTATGGTTTGCCTTCCATTCTGGTTTTATCTTATTTTATTTTTTCCTTCCCTTCCCCTATGTTCATCTGTTTTATTATTATATGACTGTTAAAAATGTGGGGGAAAATGCCGTACACAAAACATCACTTCTCTTTCTCATTTAAGATAACAATAACAACTCAGAATAAATTTTCATGTTTCTGCATATCACAATAGCTATAGTTTAAAAATAAAATTTAGAAAACTTCTGCTATTCCTTTTTTGGTCTACTTTAAATTATTATTAGTTTTATTTTGCCTATAAAATTTATAGAATTGGCTTGCTTCCAACCATATGACTCCAAAAGCACACTGTTTCTAACATTACTTTATGGCAAAGGAAATTCTTCCTGCCACAAATGTTTAATTAATGTCACAATGGAGATAAAATTACCTCCTAACAAGTTAGGGGAACTAAATGCATTTATCCAAAATAGTTACCTTTTAAATTAGATAAAGTTTCAAAAATCTGCTATCAACTTACTATTCTATGTCCATTCGCTAATAGTCACCATACCTGTAATAATTGTCTCCCTTCCTTTATCACTTACAGTGCCTTATAGAAGAAAAACACATTCATAAACTTTAATTCCCATGCTTTTTACAACATACCCATGTGAAAGTAGGCACTAGTATACTCCACTTAGAGAAAAAGAAATCAAAGTTCAGAAAAGATGTCCTGTGTCATCTAGTAATCAGGATTCCAACCTGATTTCATGAAGACACTGTAAACTATGTAAAATCTAATAATTTAGAGGAATAATTAAATCAGTATGTTTTAATGCTAGGAGCAGGTCCAAATACCATCTGCTCTGATCAGATGCAAATCACATGTCCAGTCATTTCCTCAATGTTACCTCACCCCCAACCCCATCATATTAACTCCTTGGAGGCAGCATTAACATTCTAATTCCAGACCTGTGACACCTGGCTAATGAACTCTTTCTGTTCTCTTAGGAGGATTTACTTCCTTGATTTTTTTCAGTTTTCTTTCTTTCTTTTTTTTTTTTTTTTCACATTGACCAACCATATTAATATCATAGAATCTTAAATTATTTAGAACAGTAACAAATGATGCTAGCCACCAAATCCAATCTAACCTCTTCAGTTTCCGGATAAGAGAACAAAACCTACTATAGTTATATAATTTATCCAGTATAGCCCAGACATATCCTAGTATGGCAAAATCTCTTTGTGATCTTAGTTGCCTAACTTATTTGCAAATCTAAACTCTTATTTTATAATGGTCAGTTAAAGCAGCTTTCTTGCTACTTTTCAGTTATACTGGAATGATGACCAGCAACTACTGTTTGTAGTAGGTATTCTCAGAATCAGTAGAGAAATAAATGTTGAGTGATATAAATATTGAGTGATAGATAAGATTCACTATTATAATAGATCCTGAGACTGTTATTAGGACTAAGTAGCACAAGTAGAAGAGCATTTCGGTGATACTCACCATTGTTGTCTAGAATAGAAGAGCTAGAATAAGAATAAGAAGATGGATTTCAACATGAGCACCAGTCTTAAAATAAAGATTTCCATGTGAAATATATTGAACATTTTTATGGACCCTCTAATACACCCAAAATAAAATCTTCCAAATGTAAATTTCACGCATATGGTTACACACATGCATACTTACATCATATGTGTGTGTGTATGTGTGTGTGTGTGTGTGTGTGTGTGTCTTGTTTAGTTCCTATCTGTATACCATAGTATGGTTCAAAAGTACCTTTTCTGTTAAAACTACTGAAGCTTGATTTCCAGCACCTTGCTATCTTATCTTCCTTCCCTTCAATCTCTCAGTTAATAGGATTTCTATAAACCTGCACAACAGTGGGCTTGGTAGCTCAGCAGATTAGTCTGTGGGCTTTCATCCTTGGAACCTGGTTCAAATTCAGGCCCCACCAAAACGCCCAATAATCCTCCATGGGCAGATTGCTCTCAAAAGGGCATGAAGCCTAGTTTATCTTTGAACCTGATTTGGAGTTGCTTTTCCATCTGTCCTAGACTTGAGGTTTCATTCGTGCAACTGAGAAAAAGGTATGAAATGTGGGCATTTGCCTTTGGGTTATGACTGGTTTCTCTCTGGAAACAGCAACAGCAGCTCAGTACAAATATCCAAAAGTAAAACAATATTGATTTTGCATGTCTTTACAACCCCTTTATTACAAGGGTCTGATAGTAGTTTTCACTGTCTCCTCATGCCATGTTCTAACTATATTATTGCTCGCAGACAAATTTATAGAGTGATTTCATCATATTACTCCTTTAATTAAAAGGCTGTAACGATGTTTCATTGGTGTCTGTTCTGCATTAGATCCAAATATTCCCGAGTGGCAAGTTCTAACTTACAAACTTTTTTTTTTTTTTTTCCTCTTCTGTAGTTAACAACTTTCTAATCAGGTAGGAAAACTTACCATCTCTACACAGCATACTTCTTTCTTTTCTGAACATTGAATTCTGTTACCTCTGCCCAGCCTGTTCATTTTTACCTGCTGGAAGGCCTTCAGTCTTCTTTCTCAGGTCCACCTATCCTTCGTGGGCTGACTGACTTCATTAATCTCGTAAGCTGCGCTTCTGCCATATCATTCAACAAAAGCTCAGTCTTCTATAAAGTAGATTTGAAAGAGCTATAAATTACAACTCAGGAAAGATCCTTCTATTTGTCTCTATGTCAGTAATTAGCTATGTATCTACAGCATGATACTGATGAGGATGAGGATGGTGGTAGTAGTAAAAACAATTACAGCTATTTCCGGAGTACTCACTAGAATCTAGGTAGGATGCTGGGTGTTTTTTTCTGAGCCTTATTTCAACCTGATACCATGAATATATAACCCTAATATTCAATCCTAAAAATAGCTTGTATGTAAGACGTACTAGGTCTTTTAATAGAGAAAAATGCAGAGAACTTTAAACAATTTGCCAGGTAGCAACAGAGCCCGGACTTCAACCCAGTTCTGTTTGATTGCTTTGTCTCATTTCTAATTGTGATGCTGCTAATTCTCTCTTCTTAATATGAGCTTCACCTATCAAGTGAGGGGATCTAAACAGATGATCGTGAGGTCCTTATAGCTCAAGAATTGCAATGGTTTTATGAATTCTTATTTTCACTGTACCATGTAACATTTTTCTTTAAATATCTGTGACAGATTAGATTTCTCCTATTTGATGGATACGCATATAAAATGTATATGTATAATACAACTCATACAGAGTATTCAGTTAAGATTTTTTTGGTAGGCAAAATAAAAATTTTAAAAATACATAGCCTACAGCCCTTTATTTGCACTAAAACCAGAAATAAAACACTGTAGAACCATTTCATTGAAAGATTTACTTAACAAGTGTTTGAATCCTCCCTACTTTGAAGAAAGTTTTATTTTAAGCAAGTGGGACACTGTTAAGCTCAGTGTCTATAAACTAACACTTAAGGGATTTGAATATTCTTAATGTCTTTGTTCTGCATGATCCCAATACTATGAACTTTCAAACCTTTTAAAAAGGGAAAAGATTAAGAATGACATATAATTTTGAAAGAAACTATTGTCTATTTTTACTAATTATAATAGATTTATTCAGAATGAATAATATCTAGAAAATGATCATGACCTTTTATTCCCCAAAATGGTGGAGAAACTAGATGGCTAGCCAATTTTGCATTAGGAATCAACTGAGTCTACAAATCTGTTCTCACACATATTAGTTAGAATAAAAACTGTTAAGAAAAGTGTTAATCTTCAAATAAATTTCTTTCCTTTCTTTAGCACAGGCACCCTAGGTTAATTGATACCAAGTCAGAATGATTATAATATCCATTTTCATTCAAACATTCCAATAATGAAATTTGTCCTTCCATATTTCTGTTTATTTTATTCACTCATTACTTTTATAATAGAGAGCAGTAGTTAAATTTTTAGAAATTTCC
This sequence comes from Mustela nigripes, assembly GCF_022355385.1. NCBI lineage: Eukaryota > Metazoa > Chordata > Mammalia > Carnivora > Mustelidae > Mustela > Mustela nigripes. Next base: position 55,326,348 of record NC_081568.1, read on the forward strand.
CAGTTACTTATATTTACATTTTATTGGTACCAAATCAGATGTGGACAGCCAACTTGATCTGTTGGAGTTGACATTAGTGTATCAAACAAGAGCATTTTATTAGTTGATCAGTCTATGTAGAAAGAGTCTTTGAAGTCTCCAACTTATCCTTAAGAAAATTAAGACTTTTCTTGCTTAAAAAAAAAGCATTTCTCAGTTTATCAATATAATCACTACCATTATTTATTTAACCAATAATTTAAAGGAAACACTGGGCTTTCAGAGTCACTCAGATTTTGATTTCAAATGTTGGTGTTACTTTTCATTAGACATTATCGCAATCCCTTCATAAGTCTCTATCGCCTTATTCTAGAACATAACAGTAAAAGTGTCATTCTTTTGGTGTTTCTGTGAGGACTAAGTGAAATCCTACTCATTAGTTCATCAGAGTGCCTTGTTTATAATATGTATTTAACAAACGTATATGTTTAATTAATGTATGGCAAATAGTTAATGGCCTAGTTGAGGAAAATGTCAATACTTTCAAGAAGAAAGACATAGTTGGGTGGGAGGGGTAATACTATTTAAGAACATACTAGTCTTACACCTTCTCATTGCATGTACTTCAACCTATATTTTTAAAAAATTAGTCTGGAAATGAATGTATTCCAGGATTCAGGGTATTGTATGCTATTCTTTTTTATCCTATACAGGTGATGCATTTATTCATCTCTCTTTTATGCTTAAAGGATTTTAGGGTTATTTAAAGATGTATTTAGACGCAGGAGTTTAAACCCATCCACAGTCTGGGGGCCTATAATCTGGGATTAGGATACATTCTAAATAGTTTACATTCAATAAATTTATCAGCCATACTAGATAAACTTGTAAAACACCCAACTTAACACTGTCTGCCCTCAGCATACCACATCCATTTTTTAAAAGAAAAAATTCATTATCATGTACCCAGAACTCTGTTAGTGAAAGGTATATCATCATAAATGAAAAATGCTCCTTACCTCTGTGGTTTTGATAGTCTAGAGCAGTGGTTCTAAAACTGCATCCCACAGGCCAAACCTGTATAAGCCGTTATCTACTTTGGGGCACAGACACAATACTTTAAAATAATGTCTGTAACAGCTTTTGCACTAGAAAGAGAAAGTTCAGTAGTTGCCACAGAGACCTGGGCAAAAGTGTGGCAAAACCTAAAATATTTTTATCTGTCCCTTTGCCAAAGTATTTGCTAGCTCATGATCTACAGGAGAAAATAGACATTGAATAAAGAAAGGGATACATATTTAATTTTAACAAAATTGTGGTAGGTGCTATTAAAATAATATGTCAGACCTAATTTGAGTGGTGTGGTCAGGCTTCCATTACAATAACATAGCTAATAATCCTAAATCTCAGTAACCTAACATAATAGAAGTTTGGTTTTTATTGACATATAACCAGCTGCTGTCCAGCCAATCCCCTAGGGCATCCGTCTTCCTTGAGATGCCTCAGGGATCCATCAGGTTCCTTGGCTCCACCAGCTCAACAGGTTCACTGTTAAAAGGGAAGAGAGTCTGAAAGAATCATGTAGGAAGTTTTCACTGACCCAGCATAGAAGTGGCATTTGTCATTTCTGTTCATATGTCATTGGCTAGAACTAGTCATAGGGCTGTGCCTAACTTCAGAAAAATGGGAAGTATCCCCCAGATGCATAAGAAGGAATGGAAGTCCAAAAATTATTGAACATAAATAATATTTGCTCCATCAGAGAAATCTTTCTGAGAAAGTTATGTTTAATCTGAAACCTGAAAATAGGAAATAGGGCAGGAAGATAATGAGGAAACAGACTTACAGAGGAAACAAGACTTGAGAAGAAAGAAAGAAAAGAAGGAAGGAAGGAAGGAAGAATAGAAAAGAGAGAAAGAGGAAGGAAGGAAGGAAGGAAAAACCTCAGTGTGTTCCAATGATCAATGAGTTGTAGGAAAATTGGAACAAGATGTGATTAGGGCAGAATTCAGGAGGAAGATCAAGGCTCTCCCTAATAAGCTCAGTGTATGTTTGAGTTGGAGGTAAGGTTCGAAGCACAGGACATCATCTCATTTACGTTATTAAAAAAAAAAAAAAAAGTTACCTTCTGAGCAGAGAATGGATTGGAGAATTTGTCTATGTCAGGTAAACCTAGATGAAATTCCTTCTCTTTTATTATGAATTTCCTTGCCATCTCATTTATAGATATGGGAGAAAAATAAGTAATTATTTTGCCACTAAAAGTCATAAAAGTTATAAGAATTAATAAAAAAGAGAATTATTCTATTATAGAGATTAAGACATACACATAAACTGAAAAGTTATTTCCTTGAGAAATTCAACCTAATACTTGCCACAAACCCCCAGACCCATCCCTGTTCATATAGATTATGCACCAGCAAGGAGACAGAGATTAATGAAGAAGAAACTTATCAGGAGCCTCTTTTGTTTTTCTTGCTATAGAATGTAGCTTATGGAACCACTCCAGCCTGAAAGAAAGCCCATGTTTGTTCTCTTGTTTTCATTCCCTTTCTCTCTTCAGGTGCCAAAGAGTTTATATGTTAAAGAGATGGATTTTTATGAAACAGGAAAATATCATTTTTTGGTTGACTCTCAGGCATAAATTTTATAAATACTAGGTAATAAATCATGGAGCTCCAAATAATATATGTGATATTATAAATGTAATTTCGATGTTTTCATGACTAGCTAAACAACATAACTCATCCACAGTGCAATCACACCTTTTATAACAATTCTTATATACATATATCAGGTTAATTATAGCCTGCGTATCTGACAAGAATTTTATGACAGCTGAAAACAGTTTTCATTTCTCTTTATAAGTAGGTGATATCTTTTATTATTTTGGGATCATTTTATTAGTTGTATTCAGTATGAGTTACAAAGAACGCTCTAAAATCCACAGTTCAAATTTACGAGATTGCTAAGATTCTAAATACAATTCTATGGGTTCTTATCCTAATTAAAGTTAACTCTGAGTTTTGTGCCACACATCCCCTTTATACCAACACTTCCTCTAAGGAACCAAGTTAAGAACCAGCACCTTTTATGCTTATTGACTCTAAAACAAGTTGCCGGGTATGAGAAACAGTTTGCATCTTCTCTCTTCAACATGGAATTTGTTGTAGAGCCCTCGTGACTCTGATACACACTAAAATTGAAGGGAAAAAACCTCCTTTGGAGGCACCATGGTTTTCAAAAAACCAAAGTGCTCTGATTTTATAGTTATCTTTGTGTATTAGCAGAGAAATGTTAGATAAATTCATAAGAAATGGCTCTTGTAAATATTTGAGTTGGAAAATGGGATGAACACAAATCTGTATTTTAAACATATAAACTGTGGGTCTACTTGTTCTGTGACAGCATGAAAATCACATATTTAATCAGGAAAAAAATAAAACATAAACTATGAGTTTCTTTTCCATGTAGAACATTGCCATATCTAGGATACTTGTTTTCCAAGGGTTCCTCATTTGTAGTTTTTCATGTTCTATGTATGAGAACCAGAACATTTTTATTTTGATAATTTCAAAAGTTATATGAGGAATTAAAGCAAATGATTCTGGAGAAAATGATGAAATTAAAAAGAACTGTTAGAGGCACACCTGGGTAGCTTAGTTGAGCGTCTGACTCTTGATCTTGGCTCTGCTCATGATCTTAGCATCCTGAGATCGAGCCCTTCATCAGGCTCCATGCTCATCATGGAGTCTGCTTCTACATCTCCCTCTCTCACCCTGTTCTCTCTCTCTCACAAACAAGCACACACATAAAATCTTTTTTTTTTTTTTAAATCTATTAGAATTATAGGAGTTAATGTAGGGGTTGTGTTGTGTTTTTTTTTAAATAATTATTTTTATTTTTTATATTTTGTTGAAGTATAGTTGACACATAAAATATTATGTTAGTTTCAGATGTACAACATAGTGATTCAACAATTATATACATTATGAAATGCTCATCAAGGGGTCTGTTACCACACAAAATTATTATAATATTACTGAATGTAATCTTTATGCTATGCCATTAATCCTTGTGATTTATTTATTTTATAATTGGAAGTTTGTAACTCTTAATCCTCTTCACCTATTTTGCCCATTGTCCCACCTTCCTCCCCTCTGGCAACCACCAACCAGTTCTCTATTTATGAGTCTATTTCTGTTCTCTTTTTAGATTCCATCTGTAAGTGTTATCATATGGTGTTTGCCTTTTTCTGTCTGACTTATTTCACTTAGCATAATTTCTTCTAGGTCCATAAGTGTTGTCACAGGTGGCAAGATTTTTTTTTTTTTTTTTGTAGCTGAGTAATATTTTATTATATGTTGTGTTGTGTTTTTGTTTTTGTTTTGTTTAAGATTTTATTTATTTGACAGAGAGAGACAGAGCAAGAAAGGGAAAATAAGCAGAGGGAGAGGGAGAAGCAGGCTTCCAGCCTGGCAGGGAGCTGGATGCGGGACTCGATCCCGGGACTCTTTGATTATGACCTGAGCTGAAGGCATATGTTTAATGACTAAGCCACCCAGGTACCCCAATTGTTAAGTGTTTAGTATGTGCCAGACACTCTGTTAAGCACTGTATATTCTCTCTTTTAATCCTTTCTAGAACATAAGGTAGAGATATTATTATTCCCATATCACAGGACAGGAAATTAAATCTTAAGTATTTCCTTGATGTTATAGGGGCAAGAAATACGTGGAAGATCAGAAATAAGAAATCTAGTTATTTTCTTCAGATCCAATTTTGAATTTTAGTTTTCCTTAATTTGTACCCTCCCTTCAATAAAAAAGAAGGAAAAAGAGAGAGAAAGAGAGACTTTTGCATATTCCCAAAAGGCACCAAGTCTGGGTAGTAGTTTGACACAGAGATTAAATGGATTACTAATAATTCAGTGATCATAAGCATAAAACAGACTTATCAAGTCTATGGGTCACTTGATAATTTTTTAATGCTAAGGTAAGTGTTTATATGGTTGTTTACAAAACAAACAAACAAACAAACAGAAAGAGAACAACCCAAGTATATGTCTGTGTATAGATGATTATGAGGAAATAACAAACACCAGGATGGCTGTCACACAATTTAAAACAGTAAACACTGTTTTTTAAAATTATTTATTTATTTATTTATTTTTTGAATTTCTTATTTTTTATAGACATATATTTTTATCCCCAGGGGTACAGGTCTGTGAATCACCAGGTTTAGCTGTGAAGTGTGTAAAACAGTAAACACTTTTAAACAGAATGTATTTTAACTAAAATAAGTGTTTAATCTGGGTCAAGAAAAAATAATAGTAATTATATGTTGAAAAGAAAACTATTTGAGTGTGCTCACATTTCAGTAGGTACTTTGCCTAAAGTATTTTGAGTTTTGCAGCCAATCATCTTAAAAAATAATAATAATAAAAACTTTTAAAAAGTTGAATAACTTATCAGGGTCACAGAGTAGAGAAAGAATTCAAGAATAAATCTTTCTGTCACCAGTCATTACATGTATGTGTGAGTGTGGGTGTGTTTTCTTTTTTTACCTTTGAAATATTGCTTTCTATCAAGTACATTATGAATAATATCACGTGAAAAAACAAGTTTCAATTAAAAACTCAATTAGCAAGAATTAACAAATCAGCATAGCTAAAGTCCAAACATAGTTTTTCCTTATATGAATTAAGATATGGGTTCTGGAGTAAGAAAATAGTTGGTCTGTCTCTCTCTCGCTCTGAAGTGTTCATGCCCCATGTGGAAACCAGGCTTGCAGCCAGGGCCACACTTGAAAAACATTGACAAATGGCATAAAGCAAAGAAAAACACCAAGTTGGGAGACCATCTCTCAGGAGGAACAGTGAAAAGAATGGGACATGTTTGTTAGAGAATTTTTTTTTTAAAGTGTAACAATTTGGTTGGATAAAACCACCAGTTTTATATTTTATAGGATTCTTTATATAAATATTTTTTTCAAAAAAAATATTGGTCCCAAATATTTAAAATTAATGTCTGTCTATGTATGTATCTGTATCTTCCTAAACTAATAAAGGCATATTGTTATAGTTTAAAAAAAAAAAAAGGAATGCTGATTACCAGTGTAATCAGAGTTAACTTTAAAAAAAAAATAAGATATTGGAAATAATTCTGTTTCGGGTACAAATAAAATTTTGAAATTTAAAAAAAAAAATGTTTCGGTGTGACTGTAAAAGGCAGTTTTCTAAGAGATAGATACTAGTACAAAGTAGTTTTAATCTCAATATAAATATAATCAATATATAATTCTAAAGTCCAATATGAGTAACCTTAATAGGAGTTTTTTCTTTGGGACTAGAGCTGCAGAGCTTCAAGTAGTTATAATGGCTATAATCTGTGACTTTCTAATTTGTTCTTAGAATTTGGATAATTCCAATGATAGCTTTCAAGCGATATATTTTCATGCAGTTTATTTCATGAAATTGCAAATATCATTGCAATTTCATGCAATGTATTTTATTTTAAAAATATTTTGTCTGACATGTTATATGCTTAGAGAAGTTGGGAGGTTTAGGAATGATTTCACATTAATCTACTATTTTGAAGGAAAGTTTCAAAACCTCACTGTGATTGTCCTTCTATGATTTTGAAAAAGTTGGGAAGCAACTTGGCAGGATTACTATGACTAGAATTTTGGTCTTATGGATCTCCCGCTATGTATAACCATTAGACCACACTGTTTTGAGTTTATAGGTAATTTACATCATCTTCTCCATGATCTGGATTATTCTTAAGTTGTTAAGAAAGATACCCACAGTAAAAATATAAAGCTTGAAATGTCTACCATTTCCTTGCAATCATCAAAAGAAAAGCTTCCATAGTATCTCAGCACTCTCTTTCATGACCTATGACCCTTATTCAGCAAGTTATGTTTGGGGTCCAGCCTAAATCCCTTCTAGCTATAGACTCATCCTACTGCTTCCATTCTTTTGCATTGCAATTAAACAGAAATTTCTCTAAAATGTAATTCTTTTGGATAGTTTGGTTCTTGTGTTCACCCATAAGAATTGGGCCCTAGTTTCAGCATAAACTACAAATTAAAAGGACTTTTTACAGGTGTTTCATTTGCTTTGGGGTTTTTTATTTAAAAATTTGCCATATGAAATTTGTTATGCATTAATCTATTTCATTTATGATATATGATTATAATCTTTATTACATATACAAATACATATATGTATATGTGTGTGTGTATACACATATGTATATATCTGTAGCTGTATAATGGACACCCAAAGAAGAAACCTGTGACCATATATGTATGTGGGACACAATTGCTTGCCTATCTGTGAGAGGGGTTTTTGTGTGTGCTTTGTTTTTTACAAGTTAATTTCCACTAAGCCCTGTTCAGTCTCTTCTCTTAAACATTTTCTCGTTCAAAGTCCTGTCACTCTTATGCGCTTCGTAGCTTGTAAATTCTGGAAGTTATTTCTAATAATTTATTACTCTAAATTAAAGCTATTCAATTAATGCCATACAGTTCAACTTTGTGAGGTTTATTAATATTTTCTCTTCTTCAGTTCTCTGGTATATGGGGGCATAGACGAAGAGCCATGGGGTTTGTAAGCTGCTGTATGATTAATAGTGTGGCACCTTGAATTTGGCATCAGGCAAGTATATAATAATCCCCGACCTGTATAAGATAAATGAAGCACTCCTAAGTCTGTATACTTTATTCTCCTTTAAAGAAATAAAAAAGAAAAAAGAAGAATAAAATTTAGGTTCTGAATGAATTCTGATCTAAATAAGCTTAGAGACTGGTATTTTGTGTTAGGTCAGTTTCTCCTTTTCATTCAGGCAAATATTTACAAAGACCCTTTACTATGTTTTAGCTCCCCTTCTAATGTGAGTGTGGATACAGCAGTGAACAAAGCAGACCAATATCCCTGCTATCATAATGTTTACCCTGTAGTGGAGACAGCTAAAATGTGAAGAAAATAGAACTAAGTGCAGTATATGATGTGACAGATAGCAGTGAGGGCCACGGAAAACAGGGAGAAAGGATAGCGGTTGCCTAAAGTGGCAGAGGAAGGGTGTAATCTTATATACAGTGGCCAGCGAGGCCACACTGAGGAAGGGACATTTCAGTAAATACCTTGAGGAGCTGAGGGAGCAAGCCTTGCCCACTCGGAAGAAGAGTGTTCCAAGAGCAGGTGGCTGGCTGTGATGAGGCCTTGAAGCTGGAGATTATGTGCGGTGTCCAAACACAGAAGAGAGGCTTCTTGATGGCCCATCTCCCTTCAAAGCTATCCAAGGGCATTCCATCTCATACAGAATAAAAACTAAAGTGTTTACAATAGCTTATAAGACCTATAATATTTAAGTTCTACTCCAGCTAGTGTGTTGAGTGGATTCAAGTGGAAGCAGCATGGGGAAAGGCGAGCATGTAGAGGGCTATTATAATAACCAGGGAACTGACGATAGCGGACGGGGCCAGGAGGGAAACAGTGGCGTTTGCAGTCAAGTATTCAAACTATGTACACATTCTGAAGGTAGCAGCAACAGAATTTGTTGATAAATCTCGTGACAGCTGAGAGAAGGAGAGAAGCCACACGTGACTCAGATTTTTGACTCGAGGAAGTGAAAAAAAAAACCTAAAATGTTGTCTACAGTTGAAATCCCAAAGAAGAAAGCATAAGGAAGAGAAAAAGGAACCACTTGCTAATTGTTTTTCAGACACACAGAAAAATTGCGATGTCTTTCTATAAATCAGAAAACTAAAATGACTCTTGAGTGGCAGAGATGGACTGCATGTGCAAGTTTTTCCTGACTTGAAAGTCGAGATTCCACTGTATGTCGAAATGGGAGGTTTTCAAGTAGATTGTTGAGAAAACAACTGATAGCAGTTTGGAAGGTAAGGTGGTTTCAAGAAGAGTCATATTATAGGTTTTTAAGGGTCACATCCTGTGTTCTCCTTACGTAAGATAACTCATTGTGGCACAAGCTAAGTATCTTGTTTCTACAAAGATACAGCATCTTTTTGTATTAAATTATGTAATTAGTAACATACATAAATGAATTGGTTCCTGTAGGTGTTTGATAAGTAGAAACTGCTTTCACTGTTATTATTATAACTATTATAAACCTTGTCATGTAGTTGAGATTAAAGACTCTACCTATTCCTTATCTGTCAAGCCCTTTTAAAGTTCATTAAAATAACACTTTTAGAATTCTGTTGAGTTTATATAATTAATATGGGACTGGTCATGAATTCATCAACTTACTTGTTTTTTAAATGTGTAAAAAAAAAAACTGGAAGAAATAGGTAATCACAGCATAATTTTCCTAGCCTTATGGTTGAAATCTAGCCCAGCTAGGAACAATTTTGTTTAAGAGGAGGTGGCCTGAATATTAGACATGAGTCATAAATACTACATCCCTCTTTTAGCAATAATTATATGAATCAGTAGACATTCTAGAGCATGCATCTTATCAATCAAATTCAGACAAACAATGCTATCATTAAATAATTTTATGAAAGTGATTGTGTGTATTAAAAATTTATTTTCTTCCCCAATTAAAGATTTTGTCTCCTACTTGGGAGGAAAATGTTTTCCTTTCAGCCCAGACAAGGTGGCCTCAAGGATTAGAAAACTGGCCTGACAAAGTCTCCTGATGCAAACCTACAGCTAAGAAATATTTATAATAGCAAATGTGAAATAATACTGCTATTAATATTCATAGTATTCATATGTATATATATTTACATATTTTTCTTAGCCTCCAAAATGTTTCTTATGTGTCCTTGGTTCTAGGAAAACAGAATGCAGTTTGTTAACTCTTTAACATTTATGCATTCAACCTTTTTATATTAATCCCCTATGCGGAGCTAGGGATGAATTATAAAGCAATGCATGAGAAGTAGTCCCTGGCCCTCAGGAAGAACACTCTCTAGGGCAGTCCTTTCCAAACTGAGGTCAAACTGAGTATATTGTTTGGGAAGATGAAATCAAGTGTGCTGAGGATATAAACTGCATCATCAAAACATTAATTATATTTCCTTGCTGTAAGACATCTCAAAAGTTTTATAAGCTACTGAATATTTTGACTTTCCAAAGGACTGGTAAATAGAAAAAAATATTATCTAAGCTTATTTGATCAAGAAACACTTATTCAACCAAGAGGTTTAGAATATTACTTATCACTAAGAAGTGCTAGTCTGATGTTGTGCTACCATATACCTAGTAAATTACAACTTTGGTATCATGTTGACAGTCATTTAGCCAATGAACAAGTTAATGTAATGAAATTTTTACAATTACAGTGTTGGTGCTTGAGGGTCACTTCAAGATTATTTAATCACTATGCCCTTCTCCCAACCTTTGCCTCTACTTGATACACACTATTTATGAGCCAATTCAAAGCTGTCTTCATAGTTGCCTCCCATCTGTGTTGGTCTACTGGTCCTAGAGGTCCATTCAATCTGCAGCTAAGCTGTAGTGGGTATTATGGCATTCAATAGTCTTCTGAGATTGAAAATAAGTTTATGACTACAGCCCCTGTGTTCTGAAAACAAGGGCTATGCTTCTGTTCCTTTTTTCTATGCAATGCTCAATTACTTCAGAGGTTCTAAGAATGGAACATAAAAGTTCCATGCCCCGTGTACATTCAAGTATACCATTCCCTATGCTCATTTTAAGAGCAAGGCACTGTTCTTGGCACTGGGAATTTAGCAAAACAAAACAAAACAAAGTAAAACAAAAAAACAAACAATGCATCTACTATCATGGAGCTCATATTATAGTAGGTGAACCAGACAATAAGCAGAGTGGTAAATAAATAGGCAATATAATGGCATGAAATAATAGGTTTATAGAGGAAAAATAGAACAATGTGAAAAGATTAAAAATGATTACAGTGATTTAACAAGGCTTCCCTGGGAGTAAGAATTTTTGATTTGAAGAAATAGTTAAGTACAGAGACTCTGAGATGAGAGAGAGGATATAGAATAGCAGTTAATTATTAAAGAAAAAAGAAGAGAAGAGAAACATGAAAATAAATCAGAAAAAAATTAATAGGAGGCATTTGTTAATTCAAATTTGAAAACATTAAAGTTATATATAATTTAGATATATGATAAATTGTTGTTGTTTAGATGTATGATAGATGTTCATAATTGTAACTGTTTTTTTTTCTTTTTTATTTAATATATTTCTCATCTAGTAGAGAAGTTGGTTGGACATACTCTCCGCTAACTCCATGTCAGTTGTAGAGAGTAGCAACCAGGTGAAATCGAAGCAAGCATTTTTTTGTTTTGTTTAAAAATTTTTTTTTTTTTTGCTGAGGTGAAATTTACCTAACAAAAAATTAACCATTGTAAGTGAACATTTTGGTGGCATTTCGTAGATTCACAGTGTGTGCAACTACCACCTCTATCTAGTTCCAAAACATTTTCATCACCTAAAGGAAACCCTTTACCCATTAATCAGTCATTCCCTTACCGCTCACCCTGGGACTTGGAAGTCACCAATCTGTTTTCTATCTCCACAAGTACAATTTTTATTTGTTTCAGCTTTAATGAGATATAATTGACAAAGGATAATTTTTCCTTCTTTTAAGATTTTTAAAATATACAACATGATGATTTGATATACACATACTTTGTGAAAGGATCCCCCTCAGTGGTTTTTAAATTAAAAAATTAAAAAAAAAAATTATAAAATTCTACACAAGTTCATTGAGGTCTGCTCTATTCTCTTTTACATTGTGCTTTTGCTTTGCTGGAGTCAAGTCCATAATCTGTCTCTCCTCTAAACATTTAGCAGAAGTAACTTCCCAACATGGTTTGCTTAAATCTTACCTAATCTACTTATCCCCACCCCAAAACACGCTTAAATTTTACAAAGAGGGAATTTAGATAATTACAATTAAATTATCTATTCAAGGTTACTTAGTTAGCTATCACAGATCTAGGACCAGTATTTAGGTCTGACAGTAAATCTCACTTTTTGTGGTTTAAGTAAGAACACCAAGCAGTGAAATTGGAAGAGGTGTATGCCTCCTTCTTGCACCCATCCAGGAAGTTTTTTGGCAAATATGATGAAAGAACATAAGACTTAACTTGAATTCTACCTACATGCACAGAACTATTCTAACAATCTGAATTAACAACCGTCTTACTTACAATTAAGGGTCTAAGAAAGCACTGAAAAGGAATAAGAGAAAAGGAAATACTGGAGATGAATGCAAATGCATGTGTTGCTTTCCTCCAGGGATCTAAATCAAATCCTCATTGTATAATTTGATTTGGTTACTCATTGTTTCTAATTAGAAATAATCACATTTACATGATTTCCCCCTCCTTTTTAGTTTCTCACCAAAATTGCTTTGCTCAATTATGCCACTTTATGGTTTCATATAATTTGTATCTCTTGACTCAATAGTTCCCCACATCATTTGGAATGTGTTTTATTCTTTTTAAGAAGTGCAAGTTTAAGAGCTATTCTCAAACTGATTGTGAGACTTAAGTAGCTCCAGTAAGCACAGAAGCATGCTAAAAGCAAACTGAGGAATACTTGAAAGTTCAAAACTAGAATGATGCTTATTACTAACTATATATGAAATTAATTAAAGATTTAATTATTTGAGGAAAAATAAATTGGCAGTTTCTACTTTTTGAGTCATTAAAAACATGTCTATTGCTCTAGGAGTTTTTGAATGCATGTGCAAAAAATAGACTACACAAGCTTTGATGTTGCAAGATTTTTTTTAATAGGAATTCAACTTAAATATATGTGGCAGTCTAAGCTTTTTATCCCAAATATGCCAACCTATTTTCACCTCTAAAACAGTATATATAAATGTACGTATTCACTCAAATATTTAAATACTATTAGATAATTTTTCCTTCTTTATAAAACCCCATTTTTATTAAATGGCATTTAGAGTTAAAGAGGAATTTCAGGTCCATATATAAGTAAGGAAGCTAAAACTGGTGAGTGTGGCCCACGGTTACACAGCTAGCTAAACACAGAACTAAGAGGGACGTGGAAGTTCTGTAGGATAGTCCTCATTCTGCTACGTGATTCAGTAGACACCAATCATGGGGGGAGAGGAGCGTATTGATGGGAATAGACCTATTAAAAAGTATTTCTTTTCTTTCATCTTATATGTTTATTTATTTAATAGCTTCTATGTAATATATCAGAACATTCTGAGTTCTTTTCTGTCTCGGTTTGCTTTTCAGTAGTCCATACTCTCACTAGCAAGACCTAAAAAATCATTGATGCAACACATGCTCATTTACATCTATTACGTGCCCCCACCTATTCAAATGCTGAGGTTATAGTGAAGCACAGGATACAAAACTTACATTTTCAGCGAAAATTATATTAAACAAGAAGATAAACAGTATAACTTCATGGATGTGTGGTAAAAGGAAAGTGATGTGGTAGAGAATGAGTAGAGTCCATTGGTGGTTTTTAAGTTGACTGGGTGGTCAGGATGGTATCTCTGAAGAAGTGGAGGTCTGGTTAAAGAGAACAGGAATGAACCATAGGGATGATTGGGAGATAGTGTTCAAAGATGCACATGTAGCCAATACATGCTCAGGCCTTTAGATGAGATTGAATTGATCATATAGAGGTCCATATGGCTCCATATGGCTGGTCCGGTATAGCTGGGATGAAAACGTAAAGATTTCAAGATAACGGGAAAGCAGAAGGGAGTGAGATAATGTAGGGCCCTGAAGGCCATGAAAATATGTCTGGACTTCATGCATGATTTTAAAAGCTATTTACCTTCATTGTGTTTGTTTATATAGACCATAAAATTCAGAGTTAATTGCCCAGAGTTCAGGGTCATATCTGATCCAAAATCAAGAGATAGTTTGTTTTAGGGGAGAAAAGACACACAAGCATTTTTTCCCCTAAAAATCCCCTGAAAGAATTCTTACTGGATAGCTACTCTTGACCATGACCTAGTTAACTGTGTTTACTTGCTTTCAGAATCAGAATTTTAAATAATTTTGAAAGTACAGGTACAGGAAAATATCCTTATGCATTTTAAGAAAGTACAGACTAAGAATTTTACTTTATTTGCAATAATTTTTATTTTCAAAATATACATCATTTTCATGTAGAGAAAGAGGAAAGAGCATCTATGAACAATATAAACTTCTAAAAACCAGAGATAATCACATGAAAGTATATCCAAAATGATGATCGGTATTATTTTGGCACTAATAATGGAATTTCCCATGCAGCAATTTGGGTTATTTCTTACCCTTTGAAATAATTTGTGTTTTCCCGAACCATGAGTAAAATATGATCTGTGTATCAAAGGGAAAGATAACTAGCAGTAATGTAATGTCATCTGACTGTCTGTCTTTCCAAATTTTTAATTAATTCAGATAATCTGTAAGTTTAAAATATGACACAAGTGATTTTAATTAAAATTTTATATCCACATGTATAAAGTGTAGCTATTTCTATTGAACCCCTTCCGATTCATCAATCTGCTCAGTTGCTTAACATAGTTTATTGTGAATTAGAGGGTTAAATATAAAAGCAATGTTTATATGATGCCATACATAGAAGAGCAAAGTAATTAGGAGTTCCTTTAACACCTTGAGTATAGGGGAAACAATAGCCAACAGAGAACCATATAATGATTTAAAGAGTCACCAGCCAAATCATATGTGGCTATTCCAGATGCAGATCTCAACAAGCTGGTAATTTAATGAGAATGATAATATTTTGAAATCAAGCTGCCTGTATTTAAATCTCAGGTCTGATCCCTTTGACATTGTACAGGTTCCTTACCATCTTGAGCTTCTGTTTTCTCCGTTTCAAAATGGGGATAATAATGCTCACCCTACATAGTTGCTATGAAATTTAAATGATATAAATAAAATACATATAATAAATAAAAATTTAAATTATATAAATAAAGAGTAACTGGGATATATTTGTATTATACACCCATACCATGTAAGGTCAAAATACCAATGTATCATTCGTTTCCACATTTGGGATGGAAAACTATATCAAGACATGTGCATCTAGTTTTCCTTTGAATACTTTTTATTTGTTGCCCAGTGATTTTCTTTATCTGCTGCACAGGAGCTCCCAGGTATCTGTCGCTTGACAGTTGAGATGTTTAGAGGATTAGTGCATTGAATGGCAGGTTGACTTACATTACAGTTCTGTTCCTGTGTAGCTTGCCTTCACGTTCTTAAAATACAATATATCACAGACAAGATTGATGATGACAAAGAAGAAAACAGTTCTCTTATTGTCAAGCTGAACAAACTAGCATAACTTCAAAATAAAATTTGGACTGGGATTTCAATTTGTTTGTCTTTTCAAGGTGGAAATGTTTTCTTCCTGAACTCAAGAAAGCAAAAACATTAATTCTCCCAAAGAAGAGAAAATATGGAGTATTTTAATTGCATCATATTCTGAAAATTATGAATTCATATTTATCTACACATGAAATAGCCAAATACCAATTGGCTGGTAATTCTTTAAATTAGTATCCAGTTCAAGTTTTACTATTGTCTTGGCTTCATTCAGGGTGCCAAAGGCATCATCAAATTCTTTGATTAGGTGGCGTCTGGGTGGCTCAGTGGTTAAGGCCTCTGCCTTCGGCTCAGGTCATGACCCCAGGGTCCTGGGATCAAGCCCCACATCTGGCTCTCTGCTCAGCGGGGAGCCTGCTTCCTCCTCTCTCTCTCTCTCTGCCTGCCTCTCTGCCTACTTGTGATCTCTGTCAGATAAATAAATGAAATCTTAAAAATTATTTTAAAAAGTTCTTTGATTAGGATGAGGGGGCTCTATGGGGGACTTGAGGAAATGAGCATTTGAGGTTTTTCCTTATTTGTTTTCATTAAGTGCTTGGATAAAATTATACTCATAATATTAAAAAAGCAAAACAATTATAAAATGATATAGAATGAAAATATGGAAATGTTTCCTTCTCATTCTTGTCTCCTATCTATCCATTAAGAACCACTATTCTTCTATTTTATATCCTTCCACAGCACCTCTATGCTATACACATAAATATGAATATAGGTTCTTCACTTAACCCTCTTTTCTAGTCAAAAAATAGGAAACTATATGCATTTTTCTTTACCTTATCTTGTTTACTTGTTTTATATATACAGATAAATACATATATTTCTTTTTTATTGAAGTAACATACAGTGTTACATTAGTTTCAGATATACAGTATAATGACTCTACAGTTCTATATGTTACTCAGTGTTCAAGATAAGTGTACTCTTAATCTTAATCTATTTCAGCCAATCTTAGATCCACCTCCCTTTGTCAACTACCATTTTCTTCTCTATTTAAGAGTCTTTTATTAATTTTTTTCTGTGTCTGTTCATTGTTTTGTTTCTTAAATTCAACATATGAGTGAAATCATATGGTATTTGTCTTTCTCTGTCTGACTTATTTCACTTAGTATTATACATTCTAGGTCTATCCATATTGTTGCAAATGGCAAGATCTCTTCCTCATTGTGGTATATACCACATCTTCTTTGTATATTCACCTACCCATAGATTGTTGTGTTATTTCCATATCTTGCTATTGTAAATAATGCAGTTAACATAGGAATGCATATGTCTCTCCAAATTTAGTGGATATATTTCCTTTGATTTTTTTTCAAATTTTTATTTAAATTAGTTAGTTAACATATAGAGTAATTTTGTTTTCAGAAGTAGAATTCAGAAATTTATCACTTACATACAACTCCCAGTGCTCAACAAAACAAGTGTCCTCCTTAATACCCATCACCCATTTAGCCCATCCCTTCCCTCAAACAACCCTCCGTTGGTTCTCTATAATTAAGAGTCTCTTATGGCTTGTTTCCTTCTCTGTTTTATTTTTCTTTCCATTCCGTATGTTCATTCATCTTTCTCTGAATTGTTTCTCTTAGCGTAATACACTGTAGCTCCATCCGCATTGTTGCAAATGGCAAGATTTCATTTTATTGATGGCTGAGTGATATTTCATATTAAGCGATATATATATTATGTCACATCTTCTTTATAGCTAAATCACTCCTGAAAAAGAAAAGCAAACCTGGAGGCATCACAATTCCAAATTAATGTTTTTTTTTTTCCTTTGGGTAAATACCCAGTAATTGAAATACTGGATTATATGGTAATTCTATTTTTAATTTTTTGAGGATTCTCTCTACTGTTTTCCATGGTGGTCGCACCAGTTTGGATTCCCACCAACAGTGCATAAGAATTCTTTTTTCTCCACATACTAACCAACTTTTGTCGGTTTTTTTTTTTTCTCATTCTTTATTTTAGCCTTTCTGAGATGTATGAGGTGATATTCATTATGGTTTTGATTTACATTTTCCTGATGATGAGTGATGGTGAGGATCTTTTATGTGTTTGTTGACTATTTGTATGTCTTCTTTGGGAAAATATCTATTCAGGTCCTCTGTACATTTTTATTTCTTTTTTTCTTTTTTAATTTTTTTTATAAACATATAATGTATTATTAGCCCCAGGGGTACAGGTCTGTGAATCTCCAGGTTTACACACTTCATAGCACTCACCATAGTACATACCCTCCCCAATGTCCATAACGCCACCACCCTCTCCCTACCCCTCGCCCCCTCAGTTTGTTTTGCCTCTGTACATTTTTAAATTAGATTGTTTTCTGGGTATTGAGTTGTATAAGTTCTTTATATATTTTAGATATTGACCCCTTATCAGATATATCATTTGAAAATGTTGAAATGATATTCCATCAATAGACATTTGTTTTCATCTCTTGCTATTAAAAACACTATGGCAATGAAGACTTACTACATAGACCATGTGAAACATGTACAAGTATGTCTGCAAGATATGTTCATAATGGTGAAATTACCAGGACAAGACTTAGTATCTTTATAATATTGGTAACTATTGCTAAGTTGTCTTATACAGAGATTGAATTACCGTGTTTTCCCACCAACTATGCATAAAGACCTCTTTCCCCCTTACCCTTTCCAACAGAATTTGATACTGAGTTTATGCTTTTAACTAATACAATACCCAAAAACTAATGATTTAGTATAGTATTAATATTATTATATTAATATTATATTAATATTAATAAGATTTATCATCTTTGCATGTCTTTAAAACTGTTTTTACACTCTTCTATGAGTGATCACATTTCTTTTTTTTTCCTTTTTAACTTTTTTTATTGTGTTATATTAGTCACCATACAGTACATCATTAGTTTTTGATGTAGTGTTCCATGAATCATTGTTTGTGTATGAAACCCAGTACTCAATGCAATCTATACCCTCCTTACTGATTTTATGTATTAAGTTTTCAATGCTTTTAGCTCACCAATATTCTATGTATGTCTTGTGCACTGAGGAGTATGATCACTTTGTGTCATGGGTTGCAAAATATTTTCCTCAGTTTGTCATTTATCTTAAAATTTGCCTTTGAGTATGTGCTATGGTGAGTGCTATGAAATGTGTTAAGTCTGATGATTCACAGACCTGTACCCCTGGGGCAAACAATACATTATGTTAATATTTAAAAAATAAAAAATAAAAAAAGTCTTCTAATAAAAAAAATTAGCTTTTGATTTTTTTACATTATTGTACCAACACAATTAACTGTAATATATATTTATTCACTAATTGAGTTATTCCTTTATCCTGTACTAATTTCTAAAATATACACTTTTTTTCCTTATTTTGGGGTTTTCTCTTATCCTCAATTTATCTATTAATGATTCAGTAATATACTACTTGACATATTGATGATTTATAATATATTGTGTTTTCTGTCATTTCACTTCTTTTTTTAACTTTATAATTTTAAAATTTTTTCTGGCTATAGTTAATAGTTATACTTATTAATTCAGTTGTTCATACCTACTTAAAATCATCTTTAGTTTAAAAATATTTTTTAATATTTCATTGAGATCACGTTAAATTAATAAAATAAATGTGAAGAATGAGCAAGTTTAGAGGTGCCTGGGTGCCTCAGTCAGTTAATTTGACTCAGGTCAGAATTCTGAGGTCCTGGGATCAAGCCCTGAATCCAGCTCCCTGCTCAGCAGAGAGCCTGCTTCTCCCTCTCCTTCTGCCTGCCACGCTGCCTGCTTATGCTCTCTATCTCTCTGTCAGATAAATAAATTAAATCTTTAAAGAAAAAAAAAAGAATTAGTAAGTTTATGTGTTCTGCTGTGTGCTGTCACTCAGTGTGACCTTTTCTTTGTTCAAGTCTTCTCTGTAGCCTTCAGTAGGGTTTATAACTGACTTCAAATAAGCCTTGAATATTTTTTTCCATGCACTTGTCCTCAGTTATTATTGCAATTTCTTTTATCTTGATTTGTATATTTTATCTTGTTGTTTGTATTACTTTATATTTCCTATCTTCTCATTTATTTATATAAAAGGTGTTTTTTTAATAATGGATATGGCATTCCTTTGTTTATGGCAATTTTTCAGTTGCTTTTGAAAATTTTTAGATACACAGCTCTTTAAATGTTGAGTTTTACCTCCATTCTTTCTCTTTCTGTGTTTTTGTTAAATGGTGTATAATGACCTTATTTAGCTTCTCTAGGAAAATATTATAAAGTAATAGTGATAGTTTGTTTTTGAAGTCTTTCTTAATTGCTTTAAGGAGTTCCTCACTAAAGATAGCTCTGGCTTTGGTCTGAATTAGATGACTTTTTCATACCCTGAAAGTATGGATCAATCTTATTTTACTGAATACTTTTAAGAAGTATTTTTTAATATTATCAAAGGCTTTTCAGTATATATAGGCATATTCCATTTTTAATTAGATATATTAATATGAATGCTTATATTAATATATTTAATCATTAGCATTATACGTACTTAGCAGAATGAGTTTGAAAGTTGCCTTTTTCTTAGTTCTCTAAAAAAATGTTTTAAATTTTGAAATTACCTGTTGTTTAACCATTGGGTAAAATTCCCTTAGGAAAATGGTGAGACCAGTGCTTTCTTAGGCAGCTAGTTCTTTGGCAAATATCTCTTTTCATTAATGGAAATAATTCTGTTTACATTTTTTTCTTTCCTTTCTGAGATCTATTCTGGTAACTTAGATTTCATAGAAAATGACAAACTTTTTTCCTTAAAGTTATGCTGAGTAGATTCTTTTAACATGCTCTTTATGTGATTACTTGCCCCTCATCATTTATTAATGTATTTGTTGTTCCTCCTTTTAAATATTTATCCTTTTCTACTTTTTTTATAATATTCTATTATTCTTTAAAATGTATTTTTATTAATAACATCATATTATTCCTTATAAGCTTAGTTATTTTCTATTTCCCACTATTGAGAAAGCTTTTAAATTTATTTTTTTTCTTGAATTTTTTGATTTTAACTTTTTCCCTTTAGTTTATATTGCTGTTTTTATTTTAATAAAGTTTGAGTCTGATATATGATTGATGTCCTTCTTAAATTTCTATTATGTGGCAATTATATTTTTTTCTTTATAGTACTTATTAAAATAGTGTTCACATTTTCATTGTTTTTTAGGAATCTTAAAGTGTTCCTGTTTTCCTTTTCAATACAAGTGTGTTCTAAAAGGGAGGTTTTTTTGTTTTGTTTAGTTTTTACAAGGAGAGTGATCTTACCTTTGTTGTTTCATTTTGGTTTTTAAGTTCTAGTTTATTACACTGAAAAATGACACATTTTTCTACACTTTTTCTATGTTTCAATGCTGACTAAAACTTTATGGTATGCATTCATTTTTTTATTGCATATTCTATGAGCACTATTGTAGGAATTTATTAGTAGATTCTGTATTATCATTATTTTTTCCTACAATTAGTATATTTTTACTTTTCCTTGCATTTTCTATAGATATAATTTGTGAATTTAGGGTCAGTATAATTCACATATTTTATCACTGTAAAGCAGTCTTATTTGTTTTCCATAATAATATTTCATTTATCTGTATACATTGTACTGATGTTAAGACCGTGATCCATGCTTTCATATTTTTTTTTTCCTGATATAACTTACACATTCATGCATTTTCAAACTCCTGGAAGAATTTTGTTTAGGTATGTCTATTTTACACAGTATATAGAGTTGGGTTTTTCTTTGTGATCCAATGTGAAAACTTCATATTTTTGCTTATAATTTGTGATTTAGATTCTGAGGTTTCTGTGTATGTATCTTTGTATATATAGGAGCATATATATTTACATGTATATGAATTCACATTTATATATTCATGTTCTCCTGAAGCTAAATGTAAGATTTCTGTATCAGAACAGATTATTGGGGCACCTGGGTGACTCAGTGGGTTAAAGCCTCTGCCTTCGGCTCAGGTCGTGATCCCAGAGTCCTGGGATCAAGCCCCACATCAGGTTCTCTGCTGAGCAGGGATCCTGCTCCCCTTCCCCTCTCTCTCTCTCTGCCTACTTGTGATCTCTGTCAAATAAGTAAATCTTTAAAAAAAAAGATGATTATTGCTTACATCAATAAACACGCAAGTTCTCCTTGTCTTAATCTTTTTGTTTAAATTTTCCATTTTCTTACCCTTATTTACTCTGATTTTTTTTGTTAGTTGTACAGATTCTGCCTTGTCAGAACATGTATTTAAATTTTGATCTCTCACTATAATCCATAAATCTATTTTTATTCTATAATTCTGCTTTATTTTTAATTCTGTAGATTAAGAATTATTGCTCTGATTTCTCCCCCAAAAATCTCTCTTTTGGCTAAAGTCTTGTGGTTTTCTTTGTTTTTCTAAATAAGGGCTCAAATGAAGTATGTCCCCTGAGGTCTTCCATAGTCAAAAAATATTTGTTGACTATTTACATAGGGAAAAATATGATTGAATAAATATTTCCTTAGATCATTTTTCTTTTTCTAATAAGTATTACTTTATTATATTTCATTTTGTTTAATCTTTAACCTGTACTTCTCAGTTTTTGAATGTTCGTATATTTAATTTGATGTCAACCTGAATTTTTAATGAAAGATTTGATTTTTTTTTTTAATCTGCTCCACGGATTTGTTCTTTATCATTAAAATCTGGTACTTCAGTAAATAATATCTTAGGTTAACCATTCTAGGTCAACTTTTCCTGGTATATCATATACCTTTTAACCATACAGATTCATATTTTAAATTATTCAGGAATATTTCCTTGAATAATATCTCCATGGAGTTTTTCTATTCAAATATTTGGTCTACTTCTCTGGCAGAGCCCATCAATAGTATTATATACAGATATCTATTTTGCCTTATATCTATAATTATTTTTGTCTTAAATATTTTGCCTTCTAATTTCCTTTTTCTCCCTATTCATTTTGATAGTCTTTCATAGTTCTCATCCACTAAATCCCTTCCTGTATTTTCTACAGTCTCTGTTCTTTGATATGTTTCTTCCATTTTTCTTTCTTTGTCTGTAAAGGTTGTGATTTTCCTTTGTCCTCACATCCATTTATTCTGCCAATTGGATTGCCAATTGGATTCTGCCAATTCAATTTTTATCTTTTCTATTTTGTTTGATTTTTCTGTATATCTCTTGTGTGGTTTTCCTTGTTGGAGGTATTGCCTCACAGTATTATTCTAATTCTCAGAGAGATGTTTGGAAGAAGTTTTCATGTGTTCTGTGGCAGCATTTTTCTTACCAAATCTTAGTTAGTTTTTCTGATTTTCTACCTTTTATTTTTATAATATTTTTTGTATATATGCTATATTAGCTTCCTTTTTAGTGTTTCATGGAATTAGTTGAATTTTCCTGGCTCAGCTTTTTACAGAACGCTACCACCCCTGAATTTTTTTAATCTGTTCTCTAAGCATCTTTTACGGTATTGTCCATATGGCTTCTAATCCATAGATTACAGTACCAATCGTTCCAAATCTCACAGCTTTTGTTTGATGCAATAGCTATAGGATGACATAATTTCAGGATGCGCCAATTACATCCAGAAAGTACCTTTTGGCTTGAATGTCTAGAAATCTACTGATATTGAGCTGCCTCATTTTAATTTTTCTCTGTGTGGCTGCTACTTTATTTCATCCTACATAATGTCTATGAAGATTTTGACTGATTTTGCAGTTCTTATGCTTTTTTTAACTCACATTTTTGGTTTCCTATCTCTCCAATTACAGTAGTAACTATAATCGCCAAAACCTCAGTAGTGACTATAAACACCAAAACACTTAACTCAGTAAAAGTTTATTTTTATCTCAAATATTCCAAAAGTGGCTCTTCTGTTTGGAAGGACTGATGGGACCACTTCTTTTCCTATTATGACTCCACTCTCTTAAATGTAACTTCCACCATCACATGGCAAGCAGCTGTACGTGAAAAGATGGAAAAAAAAATATTGAAGGATAAAGCACTAGAAGGGTGTAAACAATTCTCATGACATAGAGTCATACGGCCTTATCCTCACACAGAGGAGACTGGCATATAATTTAGCTGTAAGTACAGTAAGACAAGAACAGGAATGTAATGATTAAATAGCTATCTCTACCAGAATAGAATACTGGAAAGAAGTCACTTAGTATTATCATGCTGCCATCGACATATTAAAAGTTGTTTCTATAGCTCTTTCTTTGATATTTAAGATCGAGCCTAAGAATCGGTATGCAATTTAGTAAATCTTTGATGAATGAGCTAAAAGACAAAATAGATCGATAGTTTCTTATCTTGCTGAAGGAATAATGGATGAAAAACTGACTGGATGGATCAGAAATGACAGCCAGATAAGGTAGGCAAATTGGAACAACAATTCATTTTATACCATAGCATTTATTTTCTTAGTTTTCTTCTTAATGTCTAATAGTAAAGGATGAATGTGAGAAATGTGAAATCAGTGGATTCTCTTCCAACTTTAATTACACCCTTGCCCTGTTTTTTTTTCTTTTTTACATTTTTTCTTATTCTGAGTAAGACAGATTACCACATACAATAGGATAAAGTTAATAGGAAACAGCTTCCAACAGCATTATTTGGTTGGATTTAGGCAAAGCACTTATCAAAGTATAAACATGAAATTGTCCATAAAATCTGTGATGAAATTGTAAAGGTTTATAAAAAGTTCAAAGAACTTATTCTGCTTTTATCTTGTTTGTAATGAGGAAATACATAGGAATTTGAACAATCTTGAAGGAAGCCCCTAAAATGCTCTTTGGTTAAACTTCATTCAGGCTTTGCACAGTTATGCTTTGAAGTCTATGCAGAATCTTTTTAAGGTTGTTAGTATTCCTCAGTGTGGTCAGCAGACATTTGTGTTCGAATCCCTAGGATCTGTTAATATGCTCTATTACATGTCAAAGAAAAAATTAAGGCTACAGATGAAACTAAGGTTGCTAATGAGCTGACCCTAAAAAGAGGAGATTATCCTGGATTATTCAGCTGGACCCTGATATAATCAAAAGTGTCCTTAGATATGAAGAGAAAGGTGGGAATGTCAGTGTCAGAGTGATGTAATAAGAGAAAGACTCAACTGTCCATTGCTGACTTTGAAGACCGAGGAAAGGAGTTATGGACCAAGCAATATGGATAACCAGGAAAGTAAAAAAAAAAAAAAAAAAAAAGGATTCTCTCTTAGAATTTCCTGGAAGGAGTGCAGCCATGCAGACACTTTGAGTTTAGCCCAGGAAGACCCATTTTGGACTTCTAATCTCCATAACTTCAGGATAATACATTTGTGTTGTTTTAAGTTATTGCTTGCAGTAATTTGTTAGTGCAGCAACAGGAAATGAAGACACTGAAAAACTAGAATGTTCCTAGTCTACGAAATCCACATTTTTTCCCAGTTTATGCAGAATGGTATAGTTGATCAACATGAGATGGGTAATTTTAAAGTCTTAAAGTATATAATTGAATTGTCTGATCAGATTTGTTGTTTAATTTACTTTATTGGTTCTAACAAATTATATTACTTATCTCCCATAACTAGCAACAGGTGTTTAATGGGCCATTAGAAAAGAATCAGTTCATATGAAATGCCAAGATAAACCTTGTTTAAGAGGAAACTTCATTGGTCACACTGATGAGGTAAAAGATGAATTATTATGTTTTGAGATTCAGTTTAATGCTCATTTCTTAAAAATAATTTAGGATTTGCATGAAACCAAATTCATATGTATTAGTTTATTTGTTTTCTTCTCAATTAAAAAATAAATAAATAAAACTGTTTCTTGGGATACCTGGGTGGCTCAGTTGGTTAAGCATCTGCCTTTGACTCAGGTCATGATCCCGTGGTCCTACATCTGGCTCCTTGCTCAGCGGAGAGCCTACTTCTCCCTATGGCTGCTGCTCCCCCTGCTTGTGCTCATTCTCTGACAAATAAATAAATAAAATCTAAACAAAACAAAACAGAACAAGAAAAACCTGTTTCTCTTCAAGGAAAACATGTATTGCATTTTTATTAGGTTAGGAAAGACAAATAAACCTGACTATTAAAAAGTAAAATAGTAGGTAGGAAAAACATATTTGTGGACAGTTTCAATGAAAATATGCAACAAAAATGCTCAGAAGAAAATTATCTTCCATACCAGGCACACACACATAAAAACGATTGCTACTTTTATGTATCTCTCTAAAGAAGTGAACCATTTGCTCAGTAACTTAATCATGATCTAGATTTTCATATTTAAGTAGCAAAGTGGGGGGGGGGGTTGCTGGCTGGAAATGTAAAATGAGCTGAAACATTACAATAGTATAAAGTATATTTCTGATAATTTTGCTAATTAAATTGTTACCAAAAAAGTTGCAAAGCTCTGTCTGCCCCAAGGGAAGGTTTATTGCTTTTCTGAAGTATTCCAACAAGAAACCAAACTATGAGCACTTATGAAACAACATAATGTGCAAGGCCCAAAGTTAGATTAGCCAAATTGTTTTGAAGAGGCATCAAATAATTGATCAGGAAGTAAAACTGTGATTATAGAGTAAAATCACAGTTGAAATGTAGCAAATAATTGCAAAAATAATTAAAGTCACAAATCCTCCTAGTAACAATGTGAAACAATTCTCTTTAGTGCCCCATAGGGATGGAACTTGCTAGCTTTGATTGGGATTAAACCTGGAGGTAAAAGAAAAGGAAAATTGTGGTCTGGAAGAAATCATATTGAGAACATATCATCCATAAGAAAAAAAAGTTCCTGAAAAGTGAATTTGGAAGTTAAGTAATTTCCATTTCAAAGGATGCAATTTATTATAGTTCCTTTAATGATTTTTAAAGGAGTCAACGTAAGCTTGAGCTTTCATATATAGATAGATTTCTAGTTTTCGGTTTATTTCTTCTTCTGCTATGGTAAAATAGAGCCAGCTTGTTTCTCATCTCTAACTGAAAGAATAGGAACTTAATTAAGGGGAAAATTTTGCTTTCAGAAGAATTGTGAATATGATTCTTATAAGCAAATGTTGACTCTGTAGGAGTAAAATAGCTGTTCTTCTGCTTCTAGTACTTATATTGCTCATATACAATGCATTATAATACAACTGGATGACACCCTAGCAGTAGAATGAATGATTTCTGAAAATATGTTTTCCATCCTTTAAAAAAAAATCTAGTAATAAAAACACAACTTGAAACACACGAACATGTTGCTTATATTCTACTTGGCCTTCATGTTAGCTACTCCATCTTTCTTTTGATGTATATGTTATGATCCAGGTGTAAGTAGCTATCCAATCTGTGATCTCTCAGGTTTAATAAATAGGATTGCCCAAGTGAAGATATCACAAAAACGTCTTCAAAGATAATGACATAATCCCCACTCCTGAATGTAAAGCACCTAGTTTTAGGCAACAAACTAAACCTCAACTCTTAAAAGCTCCGGGGTTTTAAATCAAATTATTTTATTAATTCTGAATTATTTATTGAACCCCTACTGTGTTTTTGGCACTGCGTAGAATATTTTATACATAAGGGATTTGTAATTATATTATGAGAACAAAGCCTTCTTACAACGACACACTAGAGTAAGGTCTGTGTGGTTATTTACAAAAATGAATGCTATAGATAAATTACTCAATTTAGTGGTCTTTTAATTTTTTTAAAGATTTTATTTATTTATTTGAAAGAGAGAAACACAGCAAGAGAAGGAACACAATCAGGGAGAATGAGAGAGGGAGAAGCAGGCTTCCCGCTGAACAGGGAGCCTGATGCCAGGCTGGATCTCAGAACCCTGGGATCATGCCCTGAGCTCAAGGCAGACACTCAAGGACTGAGCCACCCAGGCCCCCCTTAGTGGTTTTTTTAAACTCCATTAGTAGGTCCTCTTTAATTGAGTACTTTGTACTATGAATATCAAATAGTCATTTTAAATTGCAGCTAGATGATCTCAAACTATCTATATTTAATAAATATTAATTCAGCACATACTATATACAGATACCGCATCATGAGATCAAAGTAATATGATGAATAAAATGAGAAAAACATATGTAGCTATTGCTCTTTCAGAGCTTATCCAATCGTGGGGATACATACAAGAAAATAGGCAATGGCAATCAATATAGTGTGATAAGTAATAATGCTGTGAAGCAAGACAATGTCTCTAGCTTAAAGGGTCAAGACTGAAGGATGAATAGGAGTTCACCAAAGAGAGGGGCTAGAGATGTTCTGGGGGTAGAATATAGCTTAATAGCAAATGTCTAAAGTTGGAGAAACAGAAAGAGAGGGAAAGGAAGAGAGGAAGAGAGAGATGGCCTGCTTAATAAATAAGAGAAATTAATTATGGATATGATGGAGTCTGAGAAGCATGAAAAGAAATGAGAGTGAACGGAAAAGCAGGAATTATACATGAAGCACAAGTACACATGTGCATGTACATGCACACACAAACACACACAATTTTTTCTTTTTCAATCTATCTATCCAGGACAAAAACATTTCCACGTGACTGACACCCTACCTGAAATTCATGTTCACAGAAAACAACAGATCACCCTATGATATTTTTTGGAGACAAGAGACAGTCCATTAGAAAAATATTGGCGGAGGGGCGCCTGGGTGGCAGTAGGTTACGCCTCTGCCTTCCACTCAGGTCATGATCTCAGGGTCCTGGGCTCGAGCCCTGCATCGGGCTCTCTGTCGGTGGGGAGCCTGCTTCCCCTTCTCTCTCTGCCTGCTACTCTGCCTACTTGTAATCTCTCTCTCTGTCAAATAAATAAAGTCTTAAAAAAATATATTGGAGGAACAATGAAGGGGTACTGTAATAAAGGCAGTGAGCATTGCCTTCTGGTCACATCTACTAAAAAATAAGAGCTCTTTGTGGAGCAGCACAGAATAGAAGTCAGTTTCCAGAATGGCTGCATCCCACCTTTCCCACACCTCACTCTTTATACTTACCTGTACAACAGAAGTTAACACTTGCAGCTGTGAACAACTCACATTTTATAAACTACTCAGAGAAGTGTTTTGTTTTAACCACACAGTGATATATATATATATATATATATATGTATGTATGTATGTGTGTGTGTGTATATATATGATTCCAAAACTTTTGAATGACAAATATACACAGACACACACACACACGAACACACACACACATATGTGTGTGTGTGTATGTGTGTGTGTGTGTGTTTGTGTGTGTGTGTGTGTATATATATATTTGGCATTTAAAGGTTTTGGAATCATAATTTAAAAATCTAGATTCCTATTTTTCTGTAAGAAACCTGAAGCTCTAGCAATGCTACCCTTTCATTTCTTCATGGAAGAAACTGGCTGGAGTAGAATAATGGCAGCCTGTATAGGAAGGGCAAGCCAAAATTTAGTTTGCTGCAGTCCTAAACACTCATATATCCAGCCTCTGTAGAACTTTGAAACTTTGACTCAGGGTGTAACATTCATGGCTGTTAGCCTTGTCACCAGGTTACTCTAGGTTTTTATCTTGTCTTCTGGGTTGCTGGCTTGGTATCTTCTTTCACTCCGCTTGGAACTGTATTTAGCTTTTGGCTTTGTTTCTACCATTAACATTGGACTTGAATTCATAGGCTTTGTCTTCCTACATATTGCCCCAGTGGACAGGTCCTCATACAGTCTAGTACCATTTGTAGAATCTCAAATAATTGAATTCTTCTGCTCAAAAATCTCCAAGAGATGTCCATTACATTCAGAGCAAAAGCCAAATCCCTATCATTGATCCATAAGGATCAGAATAACCTTTCTGAATGTATCACCAACTATGCTCCTCACCTACTCTGTTCGAGCCCATTGTTCTCCTGGTTGTTATTCAAACATGCCAGATATGACCCAAATTCAGAGCCTTTCTGCAGCTTGAACAGTCTTTCCTAAGATACTTTTTACAGTCCCCTTGCTCTGTTCAGTTCTGACTTTTTCAAAGGCTTACCTGGATTACTTGATTTAATAGAACAACTTGTTCTGCACTGCTCCCTCCCCCACCCCCGCTACCCACAAGTCTCCTTATTCTGATCCACATTTGTGGTTTTTGTTGTCTTGGTTATAACATTTATTATTTTCAAACCGTATACTTTATAGGTATATTCTGTTTGTCATTTATCATCTGCCGACCTTTCTAGAATACATGCTCTATAAAGGCAAGAATTGATGTTTTCTTTTGTTCATTGGTCCTGTCAAAGTACCTGGACCAGTGACTTGTATTAGTTGGAAGAATAAATAAATAAATGAATGAGTTACCCCTGATCAATGAATGAGTGGTTTATGATAAAATGCAAAAATTTCAATGCTATTCCAAGGCTTATTCATAAAACCTCTTATATTTACTTCCAGAAGGAAGTTTTGTTTTGGGAGAACAATATATTTATCATCATCATTAAAAAAAAGTATTAGTGTTGGGGCACCTGGGTGGCTCAGTGGGTGAAAGCCTCTGCCTCCGGCTCAGGTCATGATCCCAGGGTCCTGGGATTGAGCCCCACATAGGGCTCTCTGCTTAGTGGGGAGCCTGCTTCCCTTCCCCTGCCTGCCTCTCTGCCTACTTGTGATCTCTGTCTGTCAAGTAAATAAAATAAAATAAAATAAAATCTTTTTTAAAAAAAGTATTAGTGTATATGTTCTCCCAAAACCTCATGTTTCTAATCGGGCACAAAGAATATATTAATGCCTCTGAGGCTTAGTGTGAAGATATAAATGAACAATGATAGTAAGAGTTCTTTATAGTTATATTTATAAATATATAATATTTAATATATATATTTTATATATTTATATATTTAATTATTAGTTGTTACTAATAAAAACTAATAAAAATAATAGAAACATTTAATAAGCATATGCTATGCGTCAGGCACTATGCTAAGCATTTTATAAATATTATTTCATTTAATCTCATTGAATGCTCATTGTAACCTCATGGTGCACAATATATTATAATGCCTAAAAAACAAAATTTAAAGAAGTCATTGGCAGAGCCACCACTTGAATTCAGGTTTGTTTGGGGTTTTTGTTTGTTTGTTTGTTTTTAAAGGTTTCACATACCCATTTGACAGACAGAGATCACAAGTAGTAGGCAGAGAGGCAGACAGAGAGAGAGGAGAAAGCAGGCTCCCCATGGAGCAGAGAGCCCAATGTGGGGCTCGATCCCAGGACCCTGGGATCATGACCTGAGCCAAAGGCAGAGGCCTTAACCCACCGAGCCACCCAGGCGCCTCTGTTTGTTTTTTTTAATCCAAGTTATCCTAACTAGTTATTGATGCAGATCTTCCCTAAATGACACAGTAATAGACAGTTGTGCACCAGCCTTATATTGAGGAATTGCTAAGTGCTGTTGTTCTGGGCTAGAAGGTACAGTAATAACTGAAGGGCCGACTGTCTACCAGAGCAGGAAGGCTACATCAGAGAACATTCAGTGGTTGGACACATGTCAAATGATAGTATCTATGTTGAAACAAGGGGAGCAAGGGAACAAAGAAGAGGGAAAAAAAAGAAAAGACTATTCTTTGAAATGAACATGTTTCCCTTCAGCTAGCATGCCACTTCTAAACTGACCCCATGGAATACTAGTCCACTTTACATAAAACATTCTTATTCTGTACTTATGTATTTTAGTGAGAGAAAAAGCAAATGAGAGATTGTCATCTGCCCCAGATTCTTGGCGTTTGCATGATTTCCTACAACTAGCAATGAGCTAGAATTGCTGCTCCCTCCACTCAGTTGCATAGTTATGTGCTAAAACAAAAAGAGAAAAAGTAAAAAATGCAATTTGGGCAGTAGTAGTCCTCCAAACCGAGCATTTTTTTTAGCCTGTACTTCCCAAATGATATTCCAACAATCATAGTAATTTAGCATGTTATGTTCTTGATTCTGGTACAGAGAAAATGATTATGTTAAAAAAAATAGGTATATTGTGCTGTTTGCTGTTTGATATTGCACTTCAGCAAAGGAGCACCACCAGCTGACAGTAATCAGGCAAGGAAGAGCAATTAGGCAGAAATTGCCCAGATTGTGCCTGAGCTTAATGAAGGTAGAAAGGTGAAGATCACTTGT
The DNA here is from genome assembly GCF_022355385.1 of Mustela nigripes. Taxonomy (NCBI): domain Eukaryota; kingdom Metazoa; phylum Chordata; class Mammalia; order Carnivora; family Mustelidae; genus Mustela; species Mustela nigripes. The sequence goes on from NC_081568.1 coordinate 55,357,780, forward strand.
AGTTTGGTCAGCACATCGGCAATGCACAGTACAAAATGTACAACTTAGAAAGTAGGAAGTTCTAGAGAGTCCCACATACTAAGAGATCACTTTTAAATCTAAAGAGAGTTCACTTGTTACTCAGGAGAATGGGAGACCAGTTTAAGTACTGGGGACTCCCAGTGCCTCGTTTGCCATATATCAATCACTGGATTAAGTGACATACAATGAAGAAATACACTGTGATCTTTAAAATTATGGAAAACAGATGGGTTTAGAGGAATATGATTGCTCTAAAGAAAAATAACTCAGGAAGCAAGTCCAGGGAATAGGGGCATTGTTTGGGTAAGGAAGCGATATAGTAAGATGAAAGTTTTCTTTAAAAAATGATTAGAACTACATGATCTGAGGGTTGCCAGGAGGAGGGGGGTGCGGTTATGGACATTGGGGAGGGTATGTGCTATGGTGAGTGCTGGAAAGTGTGTAAACCTGACGATTCACAGACCTGTACCCCTGGGGCTAATAATACATTATAGGTTAATAAAAAATTGAAAAATTTTTTTTATTATTTATTTATTTTTTTTAATATAATTTTTTATTTTTTATAAACATGTATTTTTATCCCCAGTGGTACAGGTCTGTG
>NC_081568.1:55363401-55430464 GCF_022355385.1 Mustela nigripes
GGGCTTCGCCCCGGGTAGCCTCTGGAGCGATGTCCCTCAGCGGAACAGACTTTTAAAAGTCCTGATTTTGTGCTCCGTTGCTCCGCCGCTTGCCGGGAGCCGGCCCCTCCCCCGGGGTCTATCTTCCCGTCGCTTTGGATTCACTTCTCCGCCGGTCTTACCTTTCAGAAAGTGGTTGTTTTTCTGTTTCCAGAATTGCTGTTCTTCTTCTCTTCGATCTCCGATGGATTTTCAGGTGTTTGCAATCTTTAGATAAGCTATCTAGCTGATCTCCGGCTAGCTGAAGTAGTCTCAGCCAGCTACTTCTCTGCCATCTTGACTCCTCCCCCCTTCTTATCTCAAAAAATTGAAAATTTTTTAAAAAAGGTACTTGAGAAAATACGGCATAAAAAGATAGGTGACCGCAAAACTTTGCCGCTTAAACAGAACTCAGAGGTAAATCATCTCAGTTGCCAAGTGAAGTGACAGTGGATGGAAAGGAGTGTTTGGAAATCACAGGCAAAGGTTTTCAGCAGATTTGACATTTGGTAACTATGAGACCACAGGCATGTTATTTAAAATTTCCAGCTTTTGGTTTTCTTACCTTTACAGTGGAGATAATATGCCAAACTCATGAGGTGATATTTAAACCAGCTAATGCTATGCCTGGCTCATAGGAAGTGGTCAAAATGTTGGCTCTTCTCTTCACTCTCTTGGCTCATAAAATAATAAATGATCTGCTAACAGATTTATTCTTTTCAAGTCAAGATAATAATGTTCAAGCTAGCAGAGACTGAGGAATTTGGAAAAACATGAAGTAAAAAAATATATAAGATTCTGCCTGTCTGTTATGGAGCATTTAACTTTTTAATGTCTTCAAATAATTTCCATTTGCTTTTCATAGTTTTTTTTTTTAATTATAGAAAATATTTTTGTGATTACATATTTTATACATTATGTACTTAAAATTTTTCCAATAAAGAACCACATTGCTTCAATTAGTGTTTAAATTAATTTCTTATAAACTCATTGCACTGAAATAGTGTTTCTTTACCTCTTGCTTTTGTTTACCTACTCCATTTTCTTCTTTTCTATAATATGTTTAATCTTTCTCTTATACTTCTAATAAGAAGTATATATTTGGTATCTGTCCCCTTTCCTAGCAGAGTTCCTGAAACCCTTGGAATTTCCTAAGTGATCACAGTGATAAAGGTTTCTTAATATTCACAACAAACTGCTTATAATCATACCTGAATTTATGTTAATGAGGTTATTCTTCAAAAGAGCTTAATGATGGGGGCTTATTACCAAGAGAACCAACCATGTGAATGGAAAGTTGGAAATGTAAGTCTCACCCCTGTAATCTCAAGGAAGAGGGGCTAGAAGTTGAATTGATTGCCAGTGGTCGATGACTTAATCACTCATGCCTCTCAAATATAGCCTCCATAAAAGCCCAAAAGGACAGGATTTGCAAATCTTATGGGTTAGTGAACACATGGAAGTTCAGGGAGAGAGATTTGCTCAGGCAACTTAAAAGCTCTACATTCTTTTCTCCATAAGTTGCCCCATGAATTCTTCCATCTGGGTATTCCTGAGTAATATGCTTTCATAATAAATATGAAATGTAGTAAGTAAAATGTTTCTCTGAGTTCTAAAAGGCTGTTCTAGCAAATTTATCAAACCTACAGAAGGAGTTCTTGGAAACTCCAATCAGTAGCCAGTGGGTCAGAAACACAGGTGACAGTTTGGACTTGTGATGGGTGTCTGAAATTGGGGAGTGATATCTAGTGGGACCAAGGCCTTAACCTGTGGGGATCTGATGCTGTCTTTGGGTAGAAAGCATAAGAATTGAGTCAAATTATAGAATACCTGACTAGTGTCACAGACTTGCTCGGTGTAGGGGAAAAAACATAGGAATGGGTGTGAGAATTAGGCCTTCTCATTGTCTCTTCTCTTGACTCTTACATCATCATTGCTTTCTACAATTATGTGTAACACTTTTATTCATATGATCCTCAGAATTTTAACTATTGTTTCTATTTCCCTTAGTATAAGCAACAGAGTAGAAATTAAGAAATAGTAGCTTTTATCATTGTTATTGTCTTTTTTTTTTTCAGTTTCTCTCTATATTTATTATCTATTGCTGCAGAACGGATTACCCCCAAACTTAGTAGCTGAAAGCAACAATTACATGTTATCTCACATCCTCTGTGAGTAAAAGATGCTGAAATGGCATCATGTGATGCCTCTGGCTAATGGCCTCTCATAAGATTGCAATTAAGCTGTCATGTCAGCTGAACTGTGGTCTCATCTGAAGGTTCAGCTAGAGGTAGGAGCATCTTCTTTCAAACTTGCACATGTAATTTATGGAAGACCTTCTCCCTTTGTCACAGGGGCCTCCACACAAGGATGCCTCACTGAAAGGCAGTTGCCTTCCCTCAGGGCAGAGTCAGAGAAAGAGCAAGAGTGGGCACCCAAGACAGAATCTGCACTCTTTTCATAATCTAATCTTAGAAGCAGCGTTATCCTACCTTATCTTCCATATTCTATCTGTAGAAGAGATTCAGTAGTTCAGCCCACACTTAAGAAGACAGGATTACACCAGGGCATGGATATCAATCAGAAGCAATAGTGTTGGGAGCTATCTTAGAGGCTGTCTTTTATCTTGTTTCCTTTTGATATTGACAGCCTTCCTTAATTGAGGACTTCAGCAGCATTTTGAAGTCACCATGCCTCAGGATTGCATTCTTAACTCTCTTTGGGCCACCCTCTTCACTGGCAAAATATTTACATTTTAGAAGTTAGGTCAGTTTGAATATTTCTCCCGTGGGGAGGAGAGAAGTTTCTATTACCTTCTGAACTAAAATTTAAAGCCCTATGACAGAATTCAAGATCTTTGGAAAAATCTACCCCTTGCTTTTCTAGCTTCATGTCATGATCATGAAGTGATCGTGTCTCAACATCTCTGCCTCAGACATGGTCGTGGAGTAAGAATGAGCACAGGAATTGATGCTGGCTCATGATATTGCCTTATACTTTCCTGTATTCAAATTGAACAGTGACAAACATATAGGCATAAAAATCCCGATATTCTTCAGATGAAATCTTACCAGATAATTACTCAAATCTTGGTAAGTGAGTCTACTTTAAACATGCAGAAGTCACTTCCTTGGACATAAGTGTCATTTCTGAAAGCCCTACAAAGTCAAACCTTCAAACCAGCAGACACGACTTTAGAAATGTCCTCGATATTTTCTCAAATGTCCTCAATCTTTCCTCACACCAAAAGTACTTTCTTTGATGTAACTATTGAACATAACCATATGCCCTAGGAACATTGCTTTTGACTAATTATAAAAGGAACCATGGAAACACTGGCCCCATGTCACACAACCAATGAGTGATGGACCCAGAACCACAAATCAAGTGATATATTCAGACCCTCTCCACTCTACAGCACTGAGTCCTGTATGTTGTCACAATCTGCATCTTATGAAAAACACTCCAGGATTAGGGTAGATACTGCATTTTTATTTTCTCAGACAGTTTATTTCTCTTTAAATCAGTTTAGAAACAAAAAACAATCATAAGTATTCCAGTTCGATGCCAACTATCTTTTCAATTAGTTTTCAACATCCCAGTTGGTAAGTTCAATTTTTTTCTAATTTGGCTTGTGGGAGGGAAATCATATGTATTCGATTTGTTTCCATATTAATAATGAAATTCCCATTTGTGAAATATGTTTAAAATAAAGAGTGTCTAAAATTGTAAAGGTCTGAAATTAACTATCAGTTTAACATACATTCTGAATTTAGCAATTAATTTAGCATACAATACATTTGTAATAAAAACAAAAGAATTGTTTTAAAGAGGCATTTAATCCTGCTCATGTCTATACATGGAGAAAAAAAAGCACATTGAATAATGAATACATTCACACCGTAAATTTTAAAATCCGTGGTGAATAATCCCTGTAAAATTGTTTTTCTCTCATAGAAGAGTCACAGAGCATCATAAATGTTTTCACTGGATGGTAGTGTGCTGGAAGGTTGTCTGTTGTTTTGTTTCGTATTTTAATTTATGATTGTTTCCATTCTCCATCAGTATTTTCAGATAATGCTATTGGAAGGGGATTTCATTGCTTGCACCAACATATGGCTGCCTTTCCAAACAGAACTGGAGAATTTTTTTAAAAATGATCTATGCTTCTTCCTGCTGCAAATAATGTCCTTTTGCCAATCTTTACTAGAGTAAAGGTGTGAGTGTGGGTGTGCATATGAATAACTAGAAGCAAAGCTATAGGTAAATCAGCATATGCTGATGCTGTTTAAAAAAAAAAAAAAAAGAATATGTTATTTTCTTTTTCTACTGGATAAGCCAGAGAAGAATTGCTATCAACATAAAGACGGTTAAAATGTAATGACATGCAGAGTTATCTCAGGGGGAGTACAGCCAGTCTTATCTGTCTATCTCCAGGGGAGTATATGTAAACTAAGCATAAATATTTTTATGTGTGGCAGATTTTTAAAGCTAATTGTTAGTAAACCATGGCTCCACAAAAAACCTCTAAGGGGCAATAAACTGCTCCAGTATTAAGAGCATTGTAAAATAAAATTTGGCTTGTGTATATAATATATTCAAAGGGAATTGATGGAAAATATTGTACCAATAGCATGAAGTATTTAGTTTGGTGTGAAAATATTTTAAATATATATTATAAGACCAAATACTTGGAAGAAGAAATGCCCAACTAAGAATGAAAATCGAATAATGGCCATCTTTACTAGAGGGGAAAATGAAATTTACTTTCACTTTGCCAATTAATAAAATATACATATATATGTGTGTGCATATGTTTTTAGGAATAATGAGGACAAGATCTCTGTTAGCTGAACAGGATTAAGATTAATTTTAAATGTAATGGGAAAAGGATTTTCAGATACCCAGATCACGTAATCTCTCATCTCATAAATCACCAAAAAGAATAAACCTACATTTTCATGGGTTGCCTTTTTGCTGTCAAACAGCTACTCAGAAAAAAAGAAAATACAAGCATCAACCTCATTTCAATTATTTTTTAATAAATATTTTGAAAATTAAACAATGCTAAATGTCACATAAAGAAAAATGTATTGTAACTCCAGCATTTACTGGATGATACACACATGGCTCAGTGATGTATTTTCAAGATTATTGTTCAGTTTAGTTCATTAGATAGAGCACATCATAGATTCATGGAAATAAATCATGTTAGTCATGACTATTAAAATTAACAGAATTTATATAGAAAGGACTTTCTCATTTTTGTCTCCCTGTCTTTTATAAATTTGAATTCTATGTATTATTCTACACTTCCAAAGTATGGACAATTTATGGGGTTTTATGAGTCTTACTGAATTTTCCTCTGGGTTTAAGATTTTAAAAAAGTCCCCTGCAGTTGAATACTGAAATTCAGGTGTCTAATATTTGTAATAGCTTATATTAATATATTGTTTAAATAAATATTGTCAAATTTACAGTTGGAAATAAAATTAATGCAGTGACTACAACAATAACAATAACAAAAAATCTAGTTGTTTTGTAGAAAGTCCTTTGCTGAAGGGTTCAGGGGTGGAATATGAAATTTAATGAGTGTAAATGTCAAGTCATGTGTGTGCAGGGAAAGCACCAAGCTAAGTTCAATTTAAATGGCAATGAATTAGTTAACGGGGGTGAAGAGATAAGGATAAATAACTAGATCCAACATCCGAATTCTCAATGCATTATACAGGAACCAAGAAAGCTAATAAGAGGCTGACTTTTACCAAAAGCAATATTTTATCCAAGAATATTGTGTTCTCTTGTTTCATGGGAATTAGACCAAATCTGGGATACATGGTGAAGTTTTGCTGCTTCATTTTTTTCAGAAATATGTAATGACGTTTTAAAAGTTTTTTGTAGACACATTAATTTTTACACATAAAAACTCAGTATTTCTCAAAAAATGCAAATAATTCATTTGACAAGAATTTAGTATCTAAGTTGACCTAAGACCAAAAAAAAAATATATTTTAAAAAGTTTTATTAAAGAGATTTCTAAAAACATGTAACCAGATATTTTGGTGTTAACAGTTGAAAGGTATTTAACTTCAGTGTCTTATAGGCTGTTTTGGAATGTTGTATGCCTACTTTTTGGCCAAATAAAAGCAAAACTTAATGTCTTTGAATGCACCTGTAACACTGATTATCTATCAGAAATGTAATACCATATATATATATATTTATTTTTTAATGTAGTACCAAAGTTTCAATAGGCTTTTATAGTGATATTCTTTCTTGTTTTCTATCTCCTGTAATATGAACAAATGAATCTTGTTTTATCTTTTTCACTGTTCTTTCTCAGACTTCTAGAACAGTGCCTGACACAGCTGCTTAATAACTATTTGTTGAATTAATGATGAATGATTGAATAAATGAATGGGGTCCTGCTTCCTTCCATATTGCCCAGGTAAATAGTCTAGATTTTTTTTTTTTAATTTGAACAGAGAAAGTTTACTATAAAAATGATTAACAATTTATAGGAAATTAGCTAAGAAGAAATAAAAGAATACACTAAAGAAAACTCTTTCACCTTCTGGGAAAGTGATTTCTCTCCAAAGTTAAAATTCAGACTTCTAGGAGAGAGTGTGCTTGTAGCCCTATGGTTGAGGGATAGTTGACTAGGTTGTCCTAAAGCAGAGTTGGTGGGCAATTCCTGGGCAGAAGTTGTCTGGGATGCCAGAGAAGTGCTCTGGGCAGCTGCCTGCTGGCGGTGATGCCAAACTAACTAGGAAGCCATAACCAGGAGGTCAACAGGAAGCATGCTGGGGAGCCCCTGAGTTTAGATTTTCCTTGTGATGGACTTTCATTAGTAACCCAGTGTGCAGTTATACAAAGCATGGAAGAGAAGTATGCTACGGATATTCTGTCCATCTAGGAAGCTAGAAAGTAGACTGGGGTTAGAGTTTAGGTACCAGCATTTGATTCCTTTTTACTGTGTTCCAAAAGCACCTCAGTTATCTAGCCTTGGTTTTCTTGTCTGTACTTATAGTTCTTTAAGGGATTAAATGAGATAACCTATGCAAATGTCTAATATAGTATCCTCCCATAATAGAAGACCTTCAATTTTATTATTTTTCCCTAGTCCCCTTGAAAAGTCTATTCACAGTTTAATCCAGTAATCAGGATATACTTTCAGGATATCACTTCATGCCTCCATACCCTGTTATACTTAGTAGCAAAACAAAAACAAAAGGACAGTTCTAATTCTAGAATAATCCCATTCTTTCCTTACCATCTATAGAAAATGTGAGACAAGTAGCTAAGCAGAAAACAAGAAGCTTCCAAGATCTCTGTGACTGAGCACTCATTACTATCTCTACTTCTTAACTTTTCAGAGCACTCAATGCCTACAGTCTAATTTGATCTTACCGGAATCAAAGAGGCTGCATTATTGTTCTCATCTGAAACATGAAGAAACCCCTAGAACCCTAGAACAGTACATGACACATCACAACTTGTTAGTAACCATGAAAAAAAGAGTCCGTGTCATTCTGATAGCTGACTCCATCACTTTGCACAATTTTATGTAATGAAGTAGTATTTTTATTTTATTTAACTTTAAATTCAATTAATTAACATAGAGTGTATCATTACTTTCAGAGCTAGAGTTCAGTTCTCTGTTGTTGCATTTAACACCCAGCGCTCATTACATCATGTGCCCCCCTTAATGCCTGTCACCCAGTTTCCCCATTCCACCCTCGGCCTCCCCTCCAGCAACCCTCAGTTTGTTTCCTATAGTTGAAAAGTCTCTTATGGTTTGTCTCCTTCTCTGATTTCATCTTATTTCATTTTCTCCTCCACTCCCCTATGATCCTCTGTCAGAGATTTTTAATTTTTGCTGTGTTTTTCTAGATATCTACTTACTTGCTTTCCTTTGGTACTAGGACTTTTTAAAAATTACATATGTAAGGAAATCCAACCTATAAAATAAAGCCAAACTGAACTATTGTGGTCAGGGTAGGAACGTGGACACAGTAACCAATTCACTGGATTTCCGCTTCTCATCTCCAAAAGTGGGCCCCGTAGGTGAGAGGAAGCACCTTGCAGCTTTAAAGAATACCATTTCCTTTCACATAATAAAGCTTGCTAAAATGCTGTAAAGCAAATAAAAAAGAATACCTGCCAACTTCTGTGGCCCCTTGCCTTACCTGGCTTTCCTCTGTTTTAAATCTGCATTTTGCAATAAAGCAAACTGTCCATTGATTGCAGTGTATTGGTAAAGATTACTAATTTTTTATATTACCTTCGGTAATATAAGCATTCTTGTTGCTAGAGATCTGAATGCACACTTATGAAAACAGCCATGTCTCAGACACAATATAGAATGGACAAATAATTTAAACCTCTTTTCATGCCAGAATTGCTATATAACTGCTTTTGGCCCAAGATGGTAATAATTATTATAAGTTATTATTTTTTAACTCTTACTGTTACCTGTCTTATTACTTCCCGACTCTTTCTGCTTGTTTTCTAACTCCCCAAACCAAAACTTTATTCTCTGAATGGAACACTTTTTTTTTTTTTTTTTTTTAAATGAGTCTCAGTCCTTAAGTGGTTAAACTGCACCTCTGGGATCTCACAGCACAGTATCAGTCATCTTATGTCAAGAAAAAAATAATGTCTAATATTTGACAGAAATAAATTACTTCATATGGGACAGCTACATTTGGTCTGATACTTGTTGTCAGCTTTCACTGGAAGACGAGGCACTAAGAAATAGATTTCATCAAATTCTGAGATGGGAGGAAATGAAATCTTAGCAAAGAAAACAAGTTATGCCTCTGAAATGAATTGTATGAGCGGGAAGATATATCAGGTGAAAAGTGAATGTTAAAATCATTTACCAACAGATGACATAAAACATTTTGGACAGATATTTAAGGGTAGAAAGCCCTGATATTACCAGTTTATAAAATATTCATGTATTCAAGAAAACTAAATGATCTCTAGATTTGGGAATTGCTTGTAAACATTTTCTGGTTTTAGCAGTATTTATTTTTTTCTTCATGATACTCCTACTTTTTTTCCCCATGAGCTGACTATTTGATATGGGATTTTTTTAAAAAAAAAGGTTAGTAGTGTAAATTTAATCCCTGAGCTTGAATGTATCTACAGTAACTTCTCAGCCTTTGCTCACCCACATCACTGCAGGTTTAAATAAATGGACCATATGTACTGTCTTGCATCAATAAAAAATGAAACATCATATTTGTCAAAAGAGGAGTAGAGGACCAGATAGCTTAGGGGATTAAAGGTGGGCAATGGAACCTTTCAACTCTAAGTCACTTCTTGCCATCTGTTTGTGGTAGGTTAACTTGACAGTAATCATTACTATCTAAAGGCCGCTGAGTTGTCTCCTACTTGTCAAAGACATGGCAGTCTTCATCTAGCTCTTGTTAGACAGATGTCCATATTACACAAAACCGGTCCTGATTAGCAGCCAGTGAATTTATCCCCTTAGGGCAATATGAAAATTTCCTACATTTGCCAACAAGGAGAAAAAAAAAAAATGCTGTTTCGGGTGCTATCCATGGACAAAATGCCTCTGACATTTTGTCTTTGTCTTATCCAAGGAAGATCATTTGGAAGTGAATATTCTGCTCTATTAAGTCTTTTTTTTTTTTTTTTAAGATTTTATTTATTTGACAGACAGAGATCACCAGTAGGCAAAGAAGGAGGCAGAGAGAGGAGGAAGGAGGCTCTCCGCTGAGCAGAGATCCCGATGTAGGGCTTGATCCCAGGATCCTGGGATCATGACCTGAGCCGAAGGCAGAGGCTTTAACCCATTGAGCCCCCCAGGCGCCCCTCTGTTAAGTCTATTTAAAATGGCTGACTTCCCAAAGTTAAAAGACCCTAAAAATGCAGTTTGCAAAATTTAAGTAGATGGACGTATGTGAGTATTAGTTACACCAAAAAAACACTGGTTTGGGGGAAAAATATATTTCTTGCACTCTCTCATTTCCAACCTTAAATTTTGTTTAAAGGATTTTATGTATTTATTTGACAGACAGAGATCAAAAGGAGGCAGAGAGGGCAGAGAGGCAGGCAGAGAGAGAAAGAGGGAAGCAGGTTCCCCACCGAGCAGAGAGCCCGACTCGGGGCTTGATCCCAGGACCCCAGGATCTTGACCCGAGCTGAAGGCAGAGGCCTCAACCCACCGAGCCACCCAGGGGCCCCTCCAACCTTACACCTTAAAAAGGAAACATTACATAAATTTGAAAATGTCTAATGAATAACATACATACAGAAAAGTCTGAAAATGATAAAAATTTTCACAAAGTTAACGTGTGAAAAGTATCTTCATTAATACACATACTGTGATCAGCATCCTCAGGAAACTTTCCTGTGACCCCACTGATCTCAGTTCCTACCTTCTCCCAAAAGTATAATACATCTCTTTTCCATTACTGTTGGTTTTTTGAGTGATCCTTAATATAATTTATTTCTTGAACAATTTTGTCTGAGTTTAGGGCTAAAAGCTCACTTGGTTACATCTAACAAAATAAGGATGTGGGATATGCACATTTGAAGATAAGATTTATAACCTTGAGACTTGGATTACCTCTGGCCAAAGTTTCTTAAAGTTTACACATGTATTTGCAGTGGTTTCATGTTGTATTTGTCTATAGGAGAATGTACCGAAAAGGGAGGGGGACATTAAATGCAAGTCCTCAGACTGTAAAAAAAAAAGTTGCACAGAAACATTATGAAAGAAAGTGAAGTACAGGGACGCCTGGGTGGCTCAGTTGGTTGGACGACTGCCTTCGGCTCAGGTCATGATCCCGGAGTCCCGGGATCGAGTCCCGCATCCGGCTCCCAGCTCCATGGGGAGTCTGCTTCTCCCTCTGACCTTCTCCTCACTCATGCTCTCTCTCACTGTCTCTCTCTCTCAAATAAATAAATAAAATCTTTAAAAAAAAAAAAAAAAAAAAAAAAAAAAGAAAGTGAAGTACAGGGGCACCTGGGTGGCTCAGTGGGTTAAGCCACTGCCTTCGGCTCAGGTCATGATCTCAGGGTCCTGGGATCGAGTCCCGCATCGGGCTCTCTGCTCAGCAGGGAGCCTGCTTCCTCCTCTCTCTCTCTCTCTCTGCCTGCCTCTCTGCCTACTTGTGATGTCTCTCTGTCAAATAAATAAAAAAATAAAAAATCTTTAAAAAAAAAAGTGAAGTACAATTAGCCCTGCATTAATGGTGGTGTTTTACTTCTAACCCTTAATTACCTTATAATTTTAGATGGAACGTTTAACTCTTCTGGGTTTAACTCTTCTTTTTTTTTTTTTTTTTTTAAAGATTTTATTTATTTATTTGACAGAGAGAGATCACAGTAGGCAGAGAGGCAGGCAGAGAGAGAGGAGGAAGCAGGCTCCCTGCTGAGCAGAGAGCCCGATGTGGGACTCGATCCCAGGACCCTGAGATCATGACCTGAGCCGAAGGCAGCGGCCTAACCCACTGAGCCACCCAGGCGCCCCCCTGGGTTTAACTCTTCTTATATTACTCCAAATATAAATGGCAATGCTAACAACAACTTGCTGAAGTCACTTCTTACTAAGATCTATGATTCTAGGAAGATAGTTTAAAAAAAAAAAATTCCCCACCATTTTTTGATGTCTATCACCATCTCTACTACAAAGTTGGAGGATTGGTCTCTTTTAATCTTTACATAAGTAGAGGTGGGAGATGGGGAGTTTTCATGATACCTGTTTCGAGCTGGGGAATACCAGATGTGGGGATGAATCTCTCTTTATGTCAAGGTCACAGCTGAAACGTCTATTTTAGCCTATCTCAAGCCATGAGGCAATGCTAACTTTGTCGTTCTTAGCAAATATCTTTGAGAGGTAGGATACAGACTTAATCTTTCACATTATACAGATAAGAAATGAAATCACTGAGCACTCAAGTGATTTATGAAGCAGCAGGTAAACGTTAGAAGAGGAAAAAAGGAAATATGGTCTCTGGTCTCTTCTTTCAGAATTCTTTTCAAGGGCTTCCTGCTGCTCTTGGACTACATAGGCATTTTCGATAGCCACCGGAATGAATATTGCAGAAACTGTATTCTGTAAAAGGTAGAATGTGAAAAAGACAAAGGGGCTCTTTCTTATTAAGCCCTTGACCTCTGGTGTTCAGTTTTCCCAATATTAAGTGTGTGGACAAACAGCTTAATGGCAGAAATGTCACCGCCAGAACTTTAAAGAGGTTAATCAATACTGAGCCTCAATCAAAATTTTACCATTATGTTTCCAAACACTGGAGTCCTCATGGAGACTTTTACATATTCACTGAAATGTTTTTAGAACATAGAGGTCGGGCTTTTTAAATTGTTCAAGTGTTGCCAACCATCAGCAGTTCCCTGTAGATTATAAACAAGGAACAGAGCCACTGTCCTCCTATTTGATACTTGTTTTCCCAGAAGAGAGCTGGAGCTGCTGGCTGAAATGTCAGAATAAAACAAGACTTGCCTATTTTTAGCTTCAGCTCATACAGTTTCCCTCCTCTTTAATCATATATCAAGATTTTTAGACCAGCCACCTTTTGAGAGGCTTCGCGTTAAGGCGAGCTGAACTCAGTAAATATGGAAGATACTTTAATACAAATTATTGCAGTATATAGTAATGGATGTTTTTAAATAATTATTATTATAGAAACATGCAGTTTTGTTGTTACTCTTTAGGATTTTGTTTTTTACTATCCTGACCAGTGTGTGTGAATAGATCCTTGGTCACAAAATTGAGCACAATGTCAAGGGTTCTACAAGAAATTAAAGAGAAAAGAAATAGAAAAATGTAAGAGTTTACTGTCCTAAGCAGAAGCTACATCTCAGGCAATATCCTTGCCTCCTCCATCCCATCACATGACCAGAGAATATGTAAGAAAAGGGAGTATAATCAATTTCTAGATCCAAAGAAGAACATGTTGGGTAGTAGAGAGTAAGAATTGGAAATGTTTCAATTGTATCGAAATATCAAGCGATCCAGTGGGAGTAAATAAGCTTAGAGCAGTGATTGAATCATAGTAATATCTCTTATGTGGGTAGATGATGATTTGGTGAAAATTTAAGTATAGGTGACAGATTCACCCAGAGGCATGAAAACATTAGATACTTCATCCATTCACTCCACAAATATTTATCAATGCCTACTATGTGCTAACTGCTGTGAGGGTTAAGGACAGATAACAGAAGTGATTTTAGCTCAGAAAGCATAGTTGTAGAAGTTTTGTTTGATCACTGTCCAGTGTTGAGCAAAGGACCTAAACAAAGTCCAGGAGTGACCCATGTAGATATATCAGGGAAAGGAATGTGTCAGGCACTGGAATGGAACATGTAAAGTTATTGAAATGGAAATATAACTTGATACATTTCAGGAAGAATCCAGAGGGCAGTAGACGCAGCGAGTGTTCAGGATGGAGGTAGGAGGGGGCCGGAATGTGCAGTACCTTAGAGGTTATGAAAAGCATTTTGGATTTTATTTGGAGATGAGAAGGTTTTAAACTATTTTAAAGTCTCAAGGAAGGAAATTGGTGATCAGATTTGCCTTTTGAAAGGATTTTTCTGCTTGTTCTATGTGACTAGATTTTTGGATTCCCCAGATAGAAAGCAGAGAGACCAGTAAGGAAATAAATCTATCAGTCTAGGCAACAGATGCTGGTGGTTTTTTGACTAGGTGGCAGCAGTGGGAATAATTAGATGAAGCTTGATTCTAGATATATGTATAGAAGGAGATCTATCTGAAGATGACAAATTGCATGTGAGGTGTGAGAAGGAAGAATCAAGAGTGATGCCAAGGCTTTAGGCACAAAGTAGTAGTAGGATGGACATGCTATTTATATTTACCAAGTTAGAAGAGACTGTAAAAAAAAAAAAAATGGATTTGGGGACCATGGGAGGGCAGGGTTCATGGGAAGTAGGATTTCAAGTTTGAACAACTTAAATTCGAGATCCTATTAGACATCCAAGTAGAGATATAAAATCAGTGGCTAGATATATGAATTGAGTTCACAGAACAAGTCATAGCTAGTTTTGTAAATCGATGAGTCATCAATCTATAGATGGGCTTAAAGCCATGGATTTCAGTGAGTTCACCTAAAAAATAAGCAAGACGGTAGTCTGAATGAAGTTATTTATTAATAAATCCATAAAAAGTAGGTTATCTTTAAGCCCTTTGATTCCTTGAAATCTAATAAAAATGGTCTTAACAATCAATTGGAGATATATTTATAATATATTTGAGGCTTAAGGTCTTGGAAATCATTTCTTTGGTTTATCAAACTTCAGACAATGAGTTATAGCACCATTATCTGGACTTTACAAGAGATCTGCTTAGAGCATTTTTCACTTAGTCTTGTGTACAGAAATAGAACATTGTCTTTTGTCCGTTGTTCTTAACCCGATTTCAGTTGTGTGACATTCTTTCATCCATCCTCAAAAGATTGCTTATCGGATAGTGCACTGCCTTTACAGTGAAATACTGATTAGTTTGTGGGAGTATTTTCTAGAGTTGATAAATCAATGTACAACATTCCATTTTAAAAGAAAGTTAACTGTCTAAGCCAGTGTTTTTCAAAGCACATTCCAAGTAACATTAATTTCCAAGGATTTAAATATGGAAAATGTTAAGTTAAAGAGGTTTCTATACTGTGTGACTTCTCAGCCTTTAATAAACTAATGAGCCTTGAGTCTGCAGAAAATAAGAGAAGCTGTAAGTAATATTTGTCATCTCCAATTGGTCTTTGAATCTTTTTTTAAAGTACAGGTCTTAGGTCTAGTGTTATAAGGAATAAGATTGTTCAGTGGCCAAAGTGCATAACATTAAACTGTTAAGTATTCATTGATTTTGGACTATAAAAGTGACAAATAGCTTCATAAGCACTACCAAATGACAGGTGCTATGCTTTATGTAAATTATTTCTTTTATACATATAAGGTACATACCAAAATCATTCCCATGTTAAAGATGCAGGAACAAAACTGGAAGAAGTAAAGCAGCTCTCCCAAGGCCACAGAGCTAGCTGATGGAAGTGATACAGTTTAAACCTAGATCCTTTAAGTTCAGAACCAGGTCACATAGTCATTGGTTCTCAGATTATCGTCCCTGGATCAGAAATATTAGTGTCATCTGGGAAGTTATAAGAAATACAAATTCAGTCCCAGAAATCAGCAGCTGTGGAGGTGGAGCTCAGTACTTTGTATTTTAGCAAACCTTCCATAGTAAGTCTAATACTACAGTATCAGAACCCCTACCTTAAATCATTGTAATAATTGGGAATAATAGTATGTATGGTTGAGAATCCTAAGGTGACTGGGTTAAAGGAAATAAAATCACCTATTTGTTCTAAATTAGAGACCTCAGCTTTTTTTAAAAAAAGATTTTATTTATTTATTTGACAGGCAGAGCGGCAGGCAGAGAGAGGGGGGAAGCAGGCTCCCTGCTGAGCAGAGAGCCCCATGTGGGGCTTGGTCCCAAGATCCTAGGATCATGACCTGAGCTGAAGGCAGAGAGTTTAACCCACCAAGCTACCCAGGCACCCTCAGCTTTTAATCAGAAACACTCATGGAATTCTTTTTTACTTATCTTATTTAGATTAAATTAGTTAACATACAGTGTGTCATTAGTTTCAGATGTAGAGTTCAGTCATTCCCACTCATGGGATTCTTAAAACACGGAGACAATCCTCTAACACCTGAATATCCTTAGGTGAGGCAAAAACTACAGGTAATTTTAATGTGTTATCAGAACTGAACTAAATATAGAAATTGATGGGGGACAGTCACTTGCTATTCTATATCAGTGCTTCCCAAAATCTGATATGTTTGGGAACACAAGGGGATATTATGAAAATTAGATCAACCCACTAATTTTGGGTAGTTGCCCAAGATCCTATATTTCTATCAAGCTTCATGCTGATACCCATACTGTGTCTGAAGACACACTTATTGAGTAGCAAGGATTTAATTTCTCCTTATAATTTCTTATTTTCTCCAACATTACTTTATATTTAATGACTATAAAATTAAAACTTGAATTTATTTAGAAAATAAATAATTCCTCTAGAGGAATTTTAAATTAAATTAAATTAGAGGAATAAAAAATTCCTCTAAATAATTTCTTTATTTAGAGGAATTCTAATACTCCAGGAATTCTAATACTCTAAATGGGTTAGCATTTTAGTTATTGTTTCTCCCTGTTACATGATTGCTGACCAACCACCTGTCTGCCTAGGACAGGTTTAAGAAGTGGGTAAAGGATGTTCAGTGCTAAACAGGGTAAATCCCAAACTGGGATGATATTCTCATCCTGCACATGTATGTACTTCCAACTGTTAAGGAGGGATCCTATCCTAACCTAGAAGAATTACATTCTAGTTCAAGGACTACCCCTAGTGTTGCACTGTATGTAGGAAGATACGGGAGAGAACTGGGTTTACAGAAGCAGTTTACCCAGCAGTCTTGGGATGACCTTACATCTGTCTAGTATTCACAGACTAACTTGTAAGTAGAGCCACAATCTGAACTCAAACCACCTGGCTTTCAAGCCCTCCATCTTAACTACTGTCATAGGCCATCTCCTCCTCTAACGCCTCAAAGTGAATTTTCCCTAAAATCAGATGAATATGGTTCAAGTGTGTTAATAATTGACCTTTATCTTTTCTATTAATTTTCACCTCATCCCTTAAAGATTGTATCTTGGAAGTTGCTGTATATATTTTTAAACAAACAGAGGAAATATTTGGCATATATGCGTGCACAAAATACTCCTGTTCTGCATGATCCAGAAAGTATAGAAAGTATAGAAACCACCACCACCACCTCCCCTCTCCTCCCCTCTCCTCCCCTCCCATTCTCTCTCTCTCTCCCTCTCTTTCTCTCTTATGTAGGTACATGCGTGTTTGTGTGTCTGTCACAATCCATCCTACTTCTAAGGCTCTTCTTTACAAACTTCATTCATTGGCTTTACCTAAATTCTATAAGTTACTCATGTGGCAAGCTGATAAATGAGCATACCTTAATATCAAATATGAAGCATTGGAAATAGAATTAGTTCAAAGGAGTTCTAGGCTATTTTAAGATATTTAGTACAAAGTTATTTAATATTCTGATACCCTATCTCTATAAGCTCTTAAGATGGTCCTAAGAATTTTAGTGACATGAATGAGTTTAAAATCCTATGCATAGAATCAAGATTTGAAATGACCCCAATAGGAAGCAAAACCCTTGAAATATAAATATTTCAAAATTTATATATTTTAATATATATTTAATATATGCTATAAACCTTTTAGAAAAATAATTTAAATTGTGATTCCTTAAGTAATTCTTCAAAATCCACATTCTATTTATTGTTGCAGAAATTTTCTACTAACCCATCAATGCATTATTTGATATCTTTGAAAAAACACATTGTAAATTTAAGCAAGCTAAAATATTAATTGAGAGTATCCTAAAATGGACTTTCAATTAAGTTCTCTCTTTTTTTCTGTGCAGATGATAAAAATTACATTATTCACTATGACTATTTTTTAAAGTTCCTTTAAACATCCATCACTTAACCAAATAACAGGACAGTTCCACTAGAATAATTTTCAATGCTGGGTTAAAATGCTTTTCTAGAAAATTAGGGTCTTTCTATTCAACAGCAGTGAAAACAGCAACAGTACTTGAGTACTTAAAAGGCTCTGCGCTGTGTATTTTGCATGGATTTTCTTCATTACTATCCATAACAGAGCAATGGTCCATTCTATCTGACCATGCTCTCCTTGACATACTTGCTGGTCTTGGCCTTTGTGGCACCCATACTCCCTTGTTTTCCTCTCCTCTAAAAGCAACATCTGAATGTCTTTTATAGACTCCTCCTCCTCCCTCTACCCAAAATTCTAATTCAAGAATTTCTATGGCTTAATTCCATGTGGTGGACTGAATAGTCCCACGAAAATTATTTGTCCAGTGCCTAACCTTTTGTACCTGCAAACATGAACTTCTTTGGAAATGGGGTCTTTGCAGATGTAATTAAGTCAAGAATTTCAGGTTGGTATTGTCTTGGAACTAGGATGGATGCTAAATTCAATAACTATTGTCCCTATAAGAGAGTAGAGAGGGGGACTTAAGATAGGAGAAGATCACACGAAGTCAGATGCAGAGATTAAAGTTATGCTGTCAGAAGCCAGTGAATGTCAGAAGCTACCAGAAGCTAGATGGGGCAAGGAAGGACTCACCTCTGGAGCCTTCAGAGAGAGCATGACCCTGCCAACACCTTCGCTTTTGCCTTCTGGCCTTTGAAATTGTAAGAGAATAGACGTCTGTTTTAAGTTGCCCAGTTTGTGGTAACTGGTTATGAGAACTTTGAAAACTAATAAATATACCCCTTGCCTCTACTTGTCTTTCTTCATTCTGTCTCCAGCTTCTCTGACCTTACATACCAAATATATGAGGAAGAATCAGAAGTTCTACTTATGAAATAAATCTTTCCCATGTGCTTTAAATGTCTATCTACTTTGTGCTTCTACTTAGCTATCTTCTTAGCACTCAAAATTGATATGTCTCTGAAAGCTCTTAATTACTAAACCTCCCAAAAAGAAAAGCCGGTTTTATTCTCAGTCGTATTTATGTCTCTTTGTCATGAACCTCTTCCCAAGTGTCTAGAGAAAACTAGAATCATTCTTCATTTTCTTTTGTCTTAACTGCCCCTACCCCTGTTTCTAATTTGTCAACACTCTTATGATTTATAACTTAGCAACATTTCTCAAATCAATTCATTTTTCCTGATCTCCATTTTTTTATACATATTTTCATTTTTACTGCATCTTCCTTCCCTTATTGATTGTTCTAGTTTCTTTTCTTTCTTAGGAAGCTCTTTCATATACGAAAATCAAAGAAATCATTTAAAAATACAAATTAGATGTCATTACTCTGTTTAAAATCATAAAATGACTTTCTTTTATACTTATTAGAAAATCCATAGTTTTTGTTTGTTTGTTTGTTTGAAAATCCATAGTTTTTGTCATCGCCTATGAGATCCTATATGACAAGGGCCTTGCTTATTTTGTACTTTTATTTTTACCACCCTATGTAGGTAAGACTGCTTAAATCTGCTAGTTTTTCCATAGCATTTATCACAATATGCATTCACTTATTTTTTACTCACTGAACTACAAGTTCATGAAAGTTAACATGTGTCATTTTTATTCACCAACAAATTCCTGGAATCTAGGACAGTGCCTAGCACTCTGTAGTAATTTTGAATAGATGAAATAATGAAAAAAATCTACATACCCTTGATATATCATTTGTTAGTTTCTCATAAAGGCTATTTAATTACAGAATTTTAACAGATAGTGCTCCTGATGGCTGCCTACCTATATCATTAATCTGTATTTTTATTAGTATTTGATATTTACTGAACACTTACGTTGTCCCGGGTACTGTGCTAAGCTCTTTGTCTATATAATATCATTTAATCTGTACAATAACCCAGTGAAGTAGATAGTTGAATCACTTCCTTCTACAAATGAGAATTGTTATGCTTAGAGAAATAAAGTGTTTGCCCAAGACAGCACATCTCTTACAGACAAAGTCAGGTCTGTGGCAACAGAGTCCACACTCAGTGTGACTGTGTCATTTTCCAAGAAGCTACTTGAAGACAACAGTGGTCCTTTGAAAGCTCTTTTTTTAATCATTGATTTTCCTACCAACCAAAGACAAACTCCTAATATTATTAGAGCATTTCCCTGGGAAGTCTTAGGGTTGGGAGTTGATGGCTTTCTTTCCTTGGAACTGTTTTAAAGGAAATTCTTTTTTTTTTTTTTTTTTATAAAGATTTTATTTATTTATTTGACAGAGAGAAATCACAAGTAGTCGGAGAGGCAGGCAGAGAGAGAGAGACGGAAGCAGGCTCCCTGCTGAGCAGAGAGCCTGATGCGGGACTCGATCCCAGGACCCTGAGATCATGACCTGAGCCGAAGGCAGCGGCTTAACCCACTGAGCCACCCAGGCGCCCCGTTTTAAAGGAAATTCTTACTTGCACAATATATTATCATGATTATCCTTTAAATACAGGGTTATTCACATATTTTGTTAGATGGACATATCGACATAAGTTTTCAAAAATAAATACAAATAAAATGCTTCAGGTGTCAATGACCAAAGCAGAAATGGCAAGGTTTGGATTCACCCAAATTCTTTAATTGCCATAAGTCCCAAGTTGATTTTTGTTACATAGCTCTGATGACATATTTACTCGATTCACATGTGATAGTTAATTTTATATGGCACCCAGTTGTTTGGTCAAACACAAGTCTAGATGTTTCTTTGGACATTTTTAAATACGATTAACATTTAAATCAGTACAGTTTGTGTAAAGGAGATTATCATCCATAGTGGGTGTGAGCCCCATCTCATCAGTTGAAGGTCTTAAGAGAAATAAATTGAGGTCCCCCTGAAGAAGAAGGAATTCTTTATCCAAAAACCTTTCAACTTGAGACTGCAACCTCAACCAGTCTTCTGTGGTTCTCAGGCCTCCTAGCCTGCCCTACAAACTTCAGACTTGCAAGCTTCAACAATGATATGAGCCAGTTCCTTAAAATAAATATTTCTCTCTATATATCCGTACATCCTGTTGGTTCTGTTTCTCTGGAGAACCCTAACAGACCATGTAACACACATGTAAAGGGAAAGCTTCTAATAGTTTTACTTCTCTTTTTATTTTATTTGTTAAAACAGTCACAAAGGTGCAGTGAGTTTCCAGAAGAAGAGAAATATAATTCACCTCTTGATAGGGAATGTCAAGGTTCTGGGAAAGCATTGCAACTCCCAAACTGGTGATTTTGCCAAGGTCATTTTTGCAAAATACAACCTGACACATGCCTGATTTGTGATATCCCCCTCTGTTATTAAACCAAATACTTCAATCTTTTTTTTTCTCTTCAAGGAAAATTCTATCTCCTCTATGAAGGCTCCATGGATCAGCACTTTACCTCATTGATGTCATTTATCATCAAATCTACTTGGCATTTACATACATCCTATACATTGGGCTCTGTAATCAGAGGTCATAGTAAAAAAAGGGGGGATCTGGAATTAGGCAGGGTTCAAACCCACCTCTGCTACTGAGATGACTGAAAAATTAATGAATCTCTCCAAGCCTCAGTTTTCTTGTCTATGAAATGGTAACATGTTAGTATCATTGTATGGTACTATTATAAAATACAAGGGAGGGTACATTAATAAAGAATTTTGGGGAGCACCTGGATGGCTCAGTTATTTGTCTTCCTTCACCTCAGGTCATGCTCCCAGGGTCCTGGGATAGAGTCCCACATTTGGCTCCCGGCTCAAAGAGGAGCCTGCTTCTCCCTTTCCCTCTGCCGCTTTCCCTATTTGTTCATTCTCTCTCTCTCTCTCTCTCTCACTCTCTCTCTCTCACTCTTAAATAAATAAATAAAATCTTTAGGCAAAAAAAAGAATTTTTTGTAATTGTACCTAACATTTGTTGATCACTTTCACCATATGAGGTTAGCTGCTCTATCCATTGTGTGTTTCAAACTGCATAGCAACAGAGGTCATTGTTATCCCTATTTGATAGGTGAGAACCTTGAAATCATAAGTTCATAAGTTATAGTTTGTTATTTTTTTCACCAGATCATGATGTCTTCTTCTTTTTATTCTCACTATTAGTCCTACTTTTGTATCTTACCCATTATTGCTAAATAAGACATATTAAATAAATTAATATTCAAATATTTTTTAGCTTTACTGAGGTATAATTGAGAAAAACGTGTAAGGTAATTAAAGTATACATTGTGATGATTTGATACATTGTGAAAACATTCCCACTATCTAATTAATACATTCATCACTTCATACATTTATATACATATACATAAAATATGATAAATATTTATATTTTCTTTCCATGAGAATATTTATATTCCACTCTCTTAAAAAAGTTCAGTTATAGAGTGGCTCAGTTGGTTAAGCATCTGCCTTCGGCTCAGGTCATGATCCCAGGATCTAGGATCCAGCATCACATTGGGCTCTCTGCTCTGCCGGGAATCTGCTTCTCCCTCTGCTGCTGCCTGTGACTCCCTATTGTGCATGCCCTCTCACTCTGTCAAATAAATACATAAAATCTTTTAAAAATTTCAGTCATATAATATAATGTTATCAACTATAAAACTATGTTTTATATCAGATCTTTAAAACGTACTCATATCTGAATGTTTGTACACTCTTACCAACCTCCTCTTACTTCCTCCACTCCCCAGACCCTGACAACAACTTTTCTACTCACTGTTTCTATGAGGTTTTCTTCTCTTTTCCTTTCCTTTCTGTTATTTTCCACTTTTTTCTTTTTTTTTTCTTTTTTCTAAGATTTCACATATGAGTAATACCATGCAGCATTTGCCTTTTTTGTCTGGCTTATTTCACTTAGCATAATGTCTGAACATCCATCCATGTTGTTGCAAATGGCAGGATTTTCTTCTTTTTCATGGATGAATAATATTCCTGTGTGTGTGTGTATCAATGTGTGTGCATGTGTGTATATTTCACACTTTCTTTATCAATTCATCTATTGATGGAAACTTAGATTATTTCCATAACTTTTCCATTGTGAATTATGCTGCAGTGAACATGGGTGTGCAGATACCTCTTTGAAATCCTGCTTTCATTTTCTTTGGATAAATACTCAGAAGTGAGAGTGTTGAATCAATGACAGTTCTAGTTTTAATTTTTTTGAGGACTTTCCATGTCATTTTCCTTTTGACTGTGCCAATTTACATTCACACCAACATTACACAGGTGTTTGTTTTTTTTCACACTCATTCTAACACTAATTATCTCTTGTCTTTCTGAGGCTAGCCATTCTAACAGGCATGAGGTGATATCTCATTATGATTTTGATTTGTATTTCCCTAATAATTAGTGATGTTGTAGATCTTTTCATGTACCTGGTGGCCATTTGTATGTCTTTGGGAAAATGTCTATTAGCTTCCTGTGCCAAATTTTAAATTAGATTATTTGGACTTTTATGCTGTTGAATAGTATATGGTATTTCAAATCTTATTAATCAAAAATTGTGATTCATATCAATCATAAAGTGACACAAAGTGTGTTTTTTGTATTTCAGATTCTAGTAGATGATTTAGAGGGTTTTTTTTTTCAAATTTTTGTTAAATTTTAGTTAACATATAATGTAATTTTGGTCTCAGGAATAGAATTTAGTTACTCATCACTTACATATAGTATCCAGTGCTCAACACAACATGTGCCCTTCTTAATGCCCATCACCTATTTAGCCCATCCCCCACCCACCACCCTTCCATCAACCCTCGGTTTGTTCTCTGTAGTTAGGAGTCTTCTCTTGCGGTTTTCAATGCAAAAAGTGGCCACTCTGGAAAACATTATTGAGGTTCCTCAAAATATTAAAAATAGAGCTACCCTACAGCCCAGCAATTGTACTACTAGGTATTTATCCAAAGAATATAAAAATACTATTTTGAAAGGGCATATGCATCCCAAAGCTTCTAGCAACATTGTCAACAATAGCCAAATTATGGAAAGAGCCCATATGCCTGTCAGCTGATAAATAGATAAAAAAGATATGGTACACACACACACACAGGAATATTACTCAGCCATCAAAAATATTTGAAGATATTTTAATAGAAATCTTACTTATCTTAAGACTTGATAAAGTTAGTGAAATAAAAATAACTAGCTAGTATAGGCATGTCTGGTGTCATCATTCACTCCAGACTTGTAAGTTAGTAATACATGATATTTAGTGTTATTATTGGAATTATAGATTTTGCTATTAAATTTTCTGGTTTTTTATGAACTAATACTTTTACAGCAAACAGACCTGTTATACACTCTAGCTATTGTTCTATATTTAAATTAAATGGCACAGTATGTGGTACAAACAAAAGGTTCTAAAAACATTGTGTTGATGGAGAGTTTTAAGCAGTTATCTCAAATTTCACTTGCTCTGCTGAACTGGATCCTGAAACTCTGAAGAAGACTGGATAAGGTATCAGTACCCCAGGATACTAGAAAGAATTTTGACTCTGAATTGACTTGAAGTCTTTCAACATAGCTGAATTATGTTGTATGTGAAATGTGTAAGTTACACAATGTCTAAGGATCTTCAAAGTTTTAAAATTTAATATTATAGATGAATAATGTTGACTACAGTCTAAGTCAAATCCTCAGGTTTTTTTGTTTTTGTTTTGTTTTGTTTGTTTTGTTTTTTGTTGTTGTTTTTTCTTCAGTCAGCATAGTGTTTCCAAATACATGAAATCATCCTTTGTTTGATGCATACAACAGTGAAACTTACTAAAACAAAATCATAGTCTATCCTAAAAAACAATGAGAAGACTGACAAAATTGTACCAAAAATTAGACAAAAAGCCCAATTAATTAGAAGAGAGTACTTAGCTCCCCTGCTATAGAAAGAATATGTCTTGGCCAGGTTAATGCTAGACCCAGTTAATCATTAACATTAACATTTTTGCCCCTGCATTAATATGAGTTCGAGTCCCCAAGTCTGAATAAACCATAGTCTTTGCTTTCTCATTTCCTTTCATTCTAAGAAAAAAAAAAAAAAAAGATCCATCATAACATGGTATATAATATCATAATATTGAACTTCAGGGATATAGACTTTTTTTTTACATATTAAAATGTGAGTATAGGAAATGTACTAGTAGAGTTGCATTGCCAGTTTAGAGCATAGGAATATAAATTAAAATTATTTCCCCAATTCAGTTAAGTGAAATAATAGTATAAAAGCAGTAGTATAGATGTCTTCTAATAATATAGCAGGCTAGATAATCAGAGGAAGTCATTTTACAATAAACATCTAGATCTTTCTTTGGAATGGACGTGACAGCATGTATTATTAATGAATTGCTGGGCCAGCACAAGATAACGGATACCTTTATGGGCTGTCTCTACCAAACATGTAAAAAATATCATAAATCTCAAACCAGGTTTGTGAGGATATGATAGATTTAATCTTAGGCAAAATGCCTAAAACAGTGCTCATTTCAGGAAATGAACTCTTTTTCAAAAAAATTTTATTATTGAGGTATAGTTGACATACAATGTTCTATAAGCTTCAGGTACACAATATAGTGTTTTATACATGTGTAATGCTCACCACAATAAATGTAATTATCATCTGTCATAATTACAATATTATTGACAAAATCTCCTGTGCTGTTTTTTTCATTTTTAATTTCATGACTTATTTATTTAATAATGTAAGTTTTCACCTTTAATTCCATTCACTTATTTTGCCCT
Source organism: Mustela nigripes (assembly GCF_022355385.1). Classification (NCBI taxonomy): domain Eukaryota; kingdom Metazoa; phylum Chordata; class Mammalia; order Carnivora; family Mustelidae; genus Mustela; species Mustela nigripes. The sequence continues at coordinate 55,388,749 of NC_081568.1, forward strand.
TTCCTCAACTCCCCTCCCCTTTGACAAGCACTAGTTTGTTCTCTGTATTTATGAGTCTGTTTCTGTTATTAATTTGCTCATTGATTTGGGTTTTCTTGTTGTTTGTTGTTGTTGTTGTTTTTAGACTTCAAAGAACTCTTTGTCCTGTGGCAAGGTGGGGCAGTTGAAATTGAGACTATTTTTTTAAAGTGATATATAGGGTCAAAAGCAGGCCACCCCAAAGTGGGCCATTTGGCATGAAGATTATTTTGATTTATAAAGCAGTCAAAATCCAGGAAAGACTCAGGAAATCTTCCTTACCTCCCCCTCAACTTCCAAAAGTGAATTTAGATAGAGGACCTGCTCCAGAAAGAGAACTATCACCATTAGATACCTGTATTATGATAGGAACTAGGTATGGTAGATAGGGAGGAACCTAATAAGACCTGTCTAATCAAAGTCCTCTCTTTGTCCTATTGTTTATGTAAATATTGGTTTACCAATCTTTACTCTTTTTTCATTCTGAGGGTTGTATTCCTTCCCTTTGAAGTTACAGAACCCTGCTCCTCTCTCCCTAAGTTCAGGATAACACCTACACCTCATTTTGCTTGAGTGTCTTTGGAATAACTGTGTTTATGTGGATGCTGCATACATATACTATTAAATTTGATTTTCTCCTGTCTCATGTCAAATTTTCTTCTCAGTCTGGCTAGAGGGACCTTGAAGGGGACAGGAATTATTGCTCCCTGACAGTAGGTACTCTAAAAGTACACTCATGGGATACCAAAAAAGCCATACTCATTGACTTCTAGCAGAAGTAAACACAGAGAAGGGAGGAAGGAGGAAGGAAAGAATAAACATAAACTCAGGGGCTTAAAACAGCAAATATTTATTATCTCTTAGTTCTGGAAGCTGGAAGTCTAAAATCAAAGTGTCAATAGAACTGTGCTTTCTCTGAAAGCTCTAGAAAAGATTTTTTTTCTTTGTGTCTTCTAGCTTCTGGTATGTCCAAGATTTCTTGGCTTATAGCTGTGTATCTGCAGTCTCTGCCTCTGGGGTCACATTGCCTCCACCTCTTCTGTCAAGCCTCCCCTGTGTGTGTCTATTCTAAAATAATTGTCATTAGATTTAGGACTCACCTAGGTAATTCAGGAATATCTTGTCTCAAGATACTTAATTCTGTCTGCAAAGACTCTCTTTCCAAACAAAGACAAAATCACAGTTTCTGGGAATTAGAATGTGCCACCATTCACTACGGCATCATTGTATGTAAATTTATTTTTAAGAGAAGTTCATATGAATTGGGTAAGAAAATAAAAGAGATTATATACACATTCTTATTCTCATATTTTCCCTCATATGCCTAAGTTATCAAGTTGAGATTTTTGGGCCAGTTTATGACCAGGCTTGTTGAAATATGTAAGATATAATGGAAAAGAGAAAGTAGAAGTTTAATACTGCCTTGGTAGCTATCACAAACTCTGCAGTTGTCCATCCAATTGCCATTTTTACTTCCATTTTGTTCACAGAGCTTCAGTCTTGTTCAGGACAGCAATGTGCCCCACACAGTGGATTGAATGATAATTAGGACAAACCAGATATGACCATCCCTTTGTTGATAATTCACTTTCCAACTGCTCTCTCAATTCAGGTCACCCAGTGACATAGTTACAACTAATAGAACATAAATAGCAGGTTTATTCAATGTGGAAAAAAAAGAAAAGATTTTCCTCTCTGGTAAAAGGAAAATCCTGTTCTTTTTATTTCTTGTTCGGTGTTCAGTTCATAGGAATGAAGACATGATGCAGGGGTTGTGATATCTATAATGTGACTCAGACCTAAGCCCCGCATAAAAATCCATTGGCAGCAGAGCAGGACATTGTTGCGCAAATACCATAATTGCCTTTTTCAGACTTCTTCAAAGGGAGATAATTTAATGTCTGTATTACTAGAACAAGTATTAGATTTTCTATTACTTGAAAACTAAATGTCTATCTAAAATTGCAGGTGATGACTTTTCCAATGATCTTCACTTCTCCATATTTTTTGTCTACATGAAACGTCAAATACCTTCATGATCTTTTGTTGCCCACACTCACTTTTACAAGGTCAGAGACTAAAGTATGGATCTGTTATTCTAGATTATTTTCAGTAGTTACTATTATCTACCCACTAGAATGAGGGAAATGGTTTGTTAGGGTCCTTCTTTATACTTCTTACTCTCCCTTAAATAGTTGTAAAATACTGACTTGTTATTGTTTTAACTGTGAAAAGAAAATTAAATCCATAGGAATTAAAGTTTTATTTTTTTGTTTTTCTTCTTTTTATATTTTCTAAGTATAATACTGCTATTTGATCCATACTCTCCTTTTTTGATTCATGAGACAATGCTTAAGAACTGTCACATTATCATATGTACCTGACATATTTTCCTGGCAAATACAATGTTGACAGAAGCAATTGACACTTAACATCTAAAATATAAACCTCTCTTCAGATTATTGACTTATGACTCTGAGAAGAACAGCCTTCAATAGCACTGACGATCACAACCTAGCTCTTTAAAAAGTATCTCTCTAAATGCCAGAACTTGCTCCTTGTAGAGGTTTTGGGAGGTTCACCTGATGTTGATAACGTAGTTCAGACACAGAAGGCTGTGCATCTTGTGATCCACAAAGGACCTTTCCTGGTGTTATCTGTGCATTTATAGTTTTCACTAAAATTAATCTAAAACATCTGTGATTCCATTTTTGGTCACTCTTTATTTACTTCAGAGTGTTACCGAAACTCACCAAGATGTCACTTAAAAAGTTATGGTGAGTTAGAGAATACTGCTCTGTATTCCCAAGCAATTATGTCTCACCTGGAGACAGTAAACAGCTTCACAGAGAGAGAGGTAGCAGATTAGTAATGATTAACTCACAATCAATACAAATGCCAACGGACTCAAGACTGATACTTTTTACTTAAATATTGCTTAAACCACAGTCAATTTTTTAGAACATTTAAAATGTGTAAGATTTGTCTGGTCTAGTCTCAAGAATTTGAAAATTAACAACTTTGTAGAACTCTAAAAAAGAGGCTTATTGTGTCTAACAAGCAATAAGTTTCATATCAATTCAGATATGATACAGTTCAAGATATATTCCAAATGTCCTATAAAATAACTCTTTGCACATATACATATTTACATATTTATGTATAAATATGAAATTACAAAATGTATTTTAAGTGCATCCCATCATTTCTCAGTGCTTATGTCCTTGAAAGCCTGGCATTTAAATTTAGGGGATCCAAAACAAAAAAAACAAAAAAACAAAAAATAAATAAATAAATAAATTTAGGGGATCATGTGAATGTACATTGTTCATATTTAAGTGAAGAGATTTCATCTATTTAAAAGGAGAAAATTTCTTATTTTACTTATTTCTAGGGATCTTCTCCTTAGAGATTATTCCCAAACTGAGAAACTGTTTTAATCCTGTTATTGCAAAAAAGCTATCTTCACAAAATAATTATTTATAGACCAATAAATTACCAACATCTAGGCAGAGAGTCCAAAATAGGCTTTGGAATTCAAATTCTGCTTCTTTATTCAATAACCTCATCTCTAATATACACACACATACACATACCATTCAGAAAAACAATTTAACATTCCTGAGCTTCAAGTTCTTCATAAGTGATGTGTAGGACATTGATGTCACCTCTATCTATTAGGATTCCTTCAGGTGTAAGTGGCATATTCACATGCAACTCAATTCACAATTTATGCTATGTCCTGGCTTCCTCTAGGTAAGCTCCCTTTTTCTGCCTGGCTGTAGGAGAATTCTCAGTTGCTTCCAGGATAGCAAACTTTCAGACTCTCATGTGATAGGAAAAGAGGAAGAGTCTTGTTTGCAAAATTCCATCCAACATTATGTCCCCCTGGCTGTGATTAAGTCACAGGCTCATTCTCAAGAGAATTTATATAGCCAAGTGATTAAGCTGATGTAAAGTCAACTCCAGAAGAAGCACTTGGGGAAAGGAGATAGTGCTCTGAAGGAACTCTGAAGAGTTGTCAGAAGGAAAAATATTAACAGATGCTGGTCAGAAAAACCAATAGATGTTTACTATAATTATTTAGACTGGTTCTTATGAGGCTTAAATACCCTAAGTTAACAGGATGCCTCCCTGTTGCCAGGAAATGGCAAGTATAATCAAGTTCGTAGTTATTAACAATATTTTGACACTATTTATGAATTCTGAAGTCATTTTATATCTGTTATCATAATTCAGCACTCACAACCCAAAATTATTTTTGAGTTTATTGAAGGTTTATTCTTTCTAAATGTTTGCAGCTCAGAGAGGCTGTGCTACCAGCCAGAGATCATATAGTTAACTGACTGGAGGGTCTAGACTTACACCAAGTCTTGCGACTCCATCAGACCATAGGTGCCTAGTCAGGCATCCTGTGGCTATGATAACCTGTGTTTTATCGCAGGGGTTTGTGATGTATTTACTACATGTTGCATATCTGTAAGATTAAAAACAAATGGACCAAAGGACAATGTGGACATTTTCTTCCATATAAGGCAATACTATTCATCTCAATTCAGCAGTTCCTCCTTATTTAATCTATAAAATTGCTTTTAACTTGTGCTTACTCCCCTTCCCCATGAGGAGCCAGATGTGACACAAATGAAAGGCCTGTGTTTGCTAAACTCTATTTGATGTCACTTGGGAGAAGTGAAGTCCAGGACAGTTCAAGTGAGAAAATATGAAACAGAATTTCAGAAGCAGTAAATTAGAATGGGTAAGCATAGTAAGAGTAAGGGTAAAGATCAAAAGTCCTAAATATTTATAAAATCTTTTTAATCAGTAATCCAGTAGGAGTTCCATTAAATATAATAACAGTGAGTCTAGCTAGAAAAATATCTACCTAGGTTTCACCTTTTAAAATAACTGACTAGAAACAGATAAGAAGTTGCTTCATAACTTTTGCCCTATGACTCAGGGATTTAATATCAATTCAAATCAAAACACAGACATCTGTGCAGCTATCGTGTTATACATAGCATAGATGTGATCTTCAAATGCTGGAATTCATCTCAACCCCATATTCATACATTCCTTTTTTGAAATACAATAACAGGACAGAAAGCCTCCCAAGGACAGGTAGGGTAAAGGGTACATACTGAGTGTAGCACTTGCTTTTGAGGAGCTTTAGGTCCCATAATTAAAGAATTCAGCCATGGAAAGAGACAGGAAGATTCTAGTAATAGTGTATGCTTCTAGCATTTTGCTGATTGTAGGACCAGCAAGTAGTGATGGGAGAAACCCCAACCTCAGTATGGTACAGCTGTATTAGACATTGAAATTTGACGTGTCAAATTACCCTTCAAATGCACATCTGTAAAATGTGTTAAAAGTTGTCTACCTGGAACTTATAGAAAAACTGAGGGCAAACCCACTCTTTTGCTGATGAATGGGAAGGCTGGTAATTTCACCTCATTTGTCTCTTCCTTTCTTAACCAGTACCCTTACTACTCTAATATCAGGCTTCTTTTATCCTGATACAGTTTCTACGTTGACTGATCTCAGCTAGTCCCATGACTAGCAAATGACCCCCAACTCTTAGTTGGATATTAGTTCCCACACAATCTTCTGCTATAAATTAGTTCCCACACAATCTTCTGCTATAAATTCAAAACATTTATCCATTCATCTATCAGTGAACATCTGGGGTTTTTCCATAATTTGGCTATTGTGGACATTGCTGCTATACACATTGGGGTACAGATGCCCCTTCAGATCACTATGTTTGTGTTCTTTGGGTAAATATGTAGCAGTGCAATTACTGGGTCATAGGATAGCTCTATCTTCAACTTTTTGAGGAAACTCCATACTGTTATTCAGAGTGGCTGTACCAGCCACCAGCCAGAGTGGCTGCACTCCCACCAGCAGTGTAAGAGGATTCCCTTTTCTCTACATCCTCATCAAAATCTGTCTTTTTCTGACTTTTAATTTTAGCCATTCTGACCAAGGTGGCATCACATTGTGGTTTTGATTTGTATTTCCCTGATGACAAGTGACGTGGAACATTTTCCCATGTGTCTGTTGATAATTTGTGTGTCTTCTTTCAAGAAATGTCAGTTCATGTCTTCTGCCCATTTCTTCACTGGATTTTTTTGTTTTTTGGGTGTTGAGTTTGAGAAGTTCTTTATAGATTCTGGATACTAACCCATTATCTGATAAGACATTTACAAATATCTTCTCCCATTCTGCAGGTTGTTTTTTAGTTTTGTTGGCTATTTCCTTTCCTATGCAGAAGCTTTTTACCTTATTGAAGTCCCAATAGTTCATTTTTGTTTTTGTTTCCCTCAGCTTTGAAGACGTATCTAGCAAGAAGTTGCTGTGGCCGAGGTCAAAGAGATTTCTGCCTGTGTTCCCCTCGAGGATTTTAATGGATTCCTGTCTTTTTTTTAAATTAATTTTTTTATAAGCTTATAATGTATTTTTAGCCCCAGGGGTACAAGTCTGTGAATCGCCAGGTTTACACACTTCACAGCACTCACCATAGCACATACCCTCCCCAATGTCCATAACCTGTCCTTTATCCATTTTGAGTCTATTTTTGTATATGGTCTAAGAAAATGGTCCAGTTTCACTCTTCTGCATGTGGCTGTCCAATTTTCCCAACACCATTTGTTGAAGAGACTGTCCATATTCGATTAGATATTCTTTTTTTATTTTTTTTTAATTTTTTTTTATAAACATATGATGTATTTTTATCCTCAGGAGTACAGGTCTGTGAATCACCAGGTTTACACACTACACAGCACTCGCCATAGTACATACCTTCCCCAATGTCCATAATCCTACCTTCATCTCCCTCCCCTCCTCCCCTCCACCCCCCTTAGTTTCTTTTTTGAGATTAAGAGTCACTTATGGTTTGTCTCCCTCCCAATCTCATCGTGTTTCATTTATTCTTTTCCTACCCCCCAAACCCCCCATGTTGCATCTCCACTTCCTCAAATAAGGGAGATCATATGATAGTTTTTCTTCTCTGATTGACTTATTTCACTAAGCATAATATCCTCTAGTTCCATCCACGTGGTTGCAAATGGCAAGATTTCTTTTGATGGCTGCATAGTATTCCATTGTGTGTGTGTGTGTATATATATATATATATATATATATATATATATATGACTTCTTCTGTATCCATTCATCTCTTGATGGACATCTAGGTTCTTTCCATAGTTTGGCTATTATGGACATTGCTGCTATAAACATTAGGGTGCACGTGCCCCTTTGGATCACTACATTTGTATCTTTAGGGTAACTACCCTGTAGTGCAATTGCTGGGTCATAGGGTAGCTCTAGTTTTTTGAGGAACCTCTATGCTGTTTTCCAGAGAGGTTGCACCAGCTTGCATTCCCACCAACATTGTAGGAGGGTTCCCCTTTTTCTACATCCTTGCCAGCATCTGTCATTTCCCAACTTGTTAATTTTAGCCATTCTGACTGATGTGAGGTGGTATCTCATTGTAGTTTTGATTTGTATTTCTCTGATGCTGAGTGATGTGGAGCACTTTTCCATGTGTCTGTTAGCCATCTGGATGTCTTCTTTGTAGAAATGGCTGTTCATGTCTTCTGCCCATTTCTTCATTGGATTATTTGTTCTTTGGGTGTTGAGTTTGCTAAGCTCTTTATAGATTTTGGATACTAGCCCTTTATGTGATATGTCGTTTGCAAATATCTTCTCCCGTTCTGTCAGTTGTCTTTTGGTTTTGTTGACTGTTTCCTTTGCTGTGCAAAAGCTTCTGATCTTGATGAAATCCCAATAGTTCATTTTTGCCCTTGTTTCCCTTGCCTTTGGCGATGTTCCCAGGAAGAAGTTGCTGTGGCTGAGGTCAAAGAGGTTGCTGCCTTTGTTCTCCTCAAGGATTTTGATGGATTTCTTTCTCACATTGAAGTCCTTTATACATTTTGAGTCTATTTTCGTGTGTGGTGTAAGGAAATGGTCCAACTTCATTTTTCTGCATGTGGCTGCCCAATTTTCCCAACTGCATTTGTTGAAGAGGCTGTCTTTTTACCATTGGACATTGAGACCTGATTTATGACCCAGGATGAGATCTATTCTGGAGAATGTTCCATGTGCATTAGAGAAGAATGTGTATTCTGTTACTGTGGGATGAAATGTTCTGAATATATCTGTGATGTCCATCTGGTTCAGTGTATCATTTAAGGCCTTTATTTCCTTGTTAATCTTTTGCTTGGATAATCTGTCCATTTCAGTGAGGGGAGTGTTAAAGTCCCCTATTATTATTGTATTATTATAGATGTGTTTCTTTGATTTTGTTAATAATTGGTTTATATAGTTGGCTGCTCCCACATTAGGGGCATAGATATTTAAAATTGTTAGATCTTTTTGTTGGACAGACCCTTTGAGTATTATATAGTGTCCTTCCTCATCTCTTGTTATAGTCATTGGCTTAAAATCTAATTGATCTCATATAAGGATTGCCAGCCACCCCAGCCTTCTGATGTCCATTGGCATGGTAAATTGTTTTCCACCCACTCAGTTTAAATCTGGAGGTGTCTTCAGGTCTAAAATGAATGGCTTGAAGGCAGCATATGGATGGGTTTTGGTTTTTATCCATTCTGATACCCTGTGTCTTTTGATTGGGGCATTTAGCCCATTAACATTCAGGGTAACTATTGAGAGATATGAGTTCAGTGCCATTGTATTGCCTATAAGGTGACTGTTACTATATATTGTCAGCTCCTTTCTGATCTACTACTTTTAGGGTCTCTCTTTGCTTAGAGGACCCCTTTCAATATTTCCTGTAGAGCTGGTTTGGTGTTTGCAATTCTTTCAGTTTTTGTTTGTCCCGGAAGCTTTTTATCTCTCCTTCTATTTTCAATGATAGCCTAGCTGGATATAGTATTCTTGGTTGCATGCTTTTCTCGTTTAGTGCTCTGAATATATCATGCCAGTTCTTTCTGGCCTTCCACGTCTCTGTGGATAAGTCTGCTGCCAATCTAATATTTTTACCATTGTATGTTACAGACTTCTTTTCCCAGGCTGCTTTCAGGATTTTCTCTTTGTCGCTAAGACTTGTCAATTTTACTATTAGGTGACAGGGTGTGGACCTATTCTTACTGATTTTGAGGGGGGTTCTCTGCACCTCCTGGATTTTGATGCTTGTTCCCTTTGCCATATTAGGGAGATTCTCTCCAGTAATTCTCTCCAATATCCCTTCTTCTCCCCTTTCTCTTTCTTCTTCTTCTGGAATCCCAATTATCCTAATGTTGTTTTGTCTTATGGTGTCACTTATCTCTTGAATTCTTCCCTCATGGTCCAGTATTTGTTTGTCTCTCTTTTGCTCAGCTTCTTTATTCTCTGTCATTTGGTATTCTATATCGCTAATTCTTCCTTCTGCCTCATTTATCCTAGGAGTAAGAGCCTCCATTTTTTATTGCACCTCATTAATAGCTTTTTTTATTTCAACTTGGTTAGATTTTAGTTCTTTTATTTCTCCAGAAAGGGCTTTTATCTCTCCAGAGAGGGTTTCTCTAATACCTTCCATGCCTTTTTCAAGCCCGGCTAGAACCTTGAGAATTGTCATTCTGAACTCTAGATCTGACATATTACCAATGTCTGTATTGATTAGGTCCCTAGCCTTCGGTATGGCCTCTTATTCTTTTTTTTGTGGTGAGTTTTTCCGCCTTGTCATTTTGTCCAGATAAAAATATATGAAGGAGCAAATAAAATACTAAAAGGGTGGTAAAGACCCCAGGAAAATGTGCTTTAACCAAATCAGAAGAGACCCCAAATCATGGTGGGGAGAAAGGGGATAAAAAGAAGTTCAGGGGAAAAAAATTAAACAAAAGAAAAGAAATTTTTAAAAATATAAAGAAGAAAAATTTATATATATTAGACTTGTGACTAGAACAGGGTTACCCATTTAATTTTGGGAGTATTTTGGTCTCTTAGAAGAAACTACCTCCCCAAATTTTAAAGAATGAAAAACATATATAAGGGTAAACATGATGAAGGGGTGGAATATGCCTATAAAGATAAAAATTTTTTTTAATTTCTAAAAAAAGGAGTTGATAAAGTAAGTTGGTTGGGAGAATAAAAAAAAAGAAAATGGAGAGATTTTGCTCAGGCTAGATACTAGAACAAGCCCGGAGCTAGATTTAGGGTATATTTTGATCTGTTAGAAGACGTTGTACCCCAAATTTTCTAGAAGAAAAAAGAACCCTATGTGTATACAAAAAATAAAGTTAGATACAATAAAGGATAAAATATTAAATTAATGAAGGTTCAAAAAAGATTACTCTTTTTTTTATGAAAGGTATTGTTAAGATAAACTAGTTAAAAAAACATTAAAAAAGGAAAGGGTAAAAGCTACAAAAAAATTTAGAAGAAAAAATTTTTTTAAAAAATTAACTGCAAAACTAGAGAATCATGGGGAGAAAGCCATGATTTCCATGCTTTGCTTTCTCCCCTCTGGAATTCTGCTGTCCTCCTTGGTACATGAACTTGGTCTTGGCTAGATTTCTTGTTGATCTTCTGGGGGAGCGGCCTGTTGTAGTAATTCTCAAGTGTCTTTGCCGGAGGCGGAATTGCCCCACCCTTATCAGGGGCCGGGCCAAGTAGTCCGCTTGGGTTCACTTTTGAGAGCTTTTGTTCCCTAAACGCTTTCCGTAAAGTTCCAGAGGATGAGAATGAAAATGGTGGCCCCCTCCAATCTCTAGCCCAGAGGAGCTGGGAGTTGGGGCCCCACTCTTAAGTGTGCCCTCAGGAAAAGCACTCATTCACTCCCACCTCCCTGGCTTCTGGCCACATGCCAAGCTCACCCAGTCTGTGACCGGTTCCAGGTAACCCCGAGCTGAGAGCTCACTCCTCAGCTTTGTCTCTGTAGCCAGCTTCCCCGCTCTAATACCTGTGAGCTCTGTGACACTCAGACACCCCCTATCATTCTGTGACCCTGAACGACCTGGGGCCACGCTGACCCCCCATGGGATTCACCCCGGTTTATCCTCTGGAGTGATATCCCTCAGTGGAACAGAAGTCCTGATTTGGTGCTCTGTTGCTCCACCACTTGCCAGGAGCCGGCCCCACCCCCTGCGGTCTATCTTTCCATCACTTTGGATTTACTTCTCCGCCATCCTACCTTTCAGAAAGTGGTCGATTTTCTGTTTCTAGAATTGTTGCTCTTCTTCTCTTCAATCTGGATTTGTAGGTGTTTGCAATGGATTGATAAGCTATCTAGCTGATCTCCTGCTACCTGATGTAGTCTCAGCCTGCTACTTCTCTGCTGTCTTGACTCCTCCTCCATTGGATATTCTTTACTGCCTTGTCAAAGATTAGTTGAAGGTCCATTTCTGGGTTCTCTTTTCTGTTCCATTGATCTGAATGGCTGTTTCTGTGCCAGAATAACACTGTCTTGATGATTACAGCTTTGTAATATAGCTTGAAGTCAAACTTCCATTCTTTGCAGATGACATGTCACTCTATGCTAAAAACCCAATGACTCCTCCCGAAAATTGCTAGAACTCATACAGGATCTCAGCAAAGTAGCATGATATAAAATCAAGGCACAGAAATCATTTGCATATCTATAAACTAACAATGAGACAGAAGAAAATTAAGGTGTTGATCCCATTTAGAATTGCACCAAAAACCTTAAGATGCCTAGGAATAAACCTAACCAAAGAGGTAAAGGATCTATATTCTGAAAATTATAGAACACTTATTAATGAAATTGAGGAATACACAAAGAAATGGAAAAACATTCCATGCTCATGGATTGGAAGAACAAGTATTGTTAAAATGTCTATGATACCCAGGACATCTACACATTCAGTGCAATTCTTATCAAAATACCATCAACATTTTTCATAGAGCTCCTCTTACATAGTTCTAAAAAGTGTTGCCTCTTTTTGAAGTTTCTGAGGGAGAAGCTATTATTCCATGCTTTTCTCCTAGTTTCTGATGTTTCTAGAAAACCTTTGCATTCCCTGCTTTGTAACTTTATAATATAATTCTAACCCTTGCCTCTGTCTTCACATGGATTTTTCACACAGCTTTCTTTTCTTTGTATCTCTGTGTTGCACATCTTCCTCTTTCTTCTCTTGTAAAGACACCAATCATTGGATTTAGAGTCCCACTAAACCCAGATAATTTATTTCATCTCCAGACCTTAATTATATGAACAAAGATCTTATTTCCAAATAAGGTCACATTCATAGGTAGTAGGGGTTAAGACTTGGAGGTGTCTTTTTAGAAACACTATTCAAGTCACTATATCAATAAACAAGTAAAACTTAAAATACATGATACTTTGAAAATATATTTATGTACTAACTTAAAATATTTTATTAAATTCATTTTTATAAAAATGGCCTAACAAATTGGTAATTATAGCCCTATAGAATTAAGAAAAATAAATGTTATTTGTATGTGCAAGCAACCATATCTTTTAATTATATATATACTTTTTTTTATTTGTCAGAGAGAGAGCGAGCGAGAGCGAGCACAGGCAGACAGAGTGGAAGGCAGAGTCAGAGGGAGAAGCAGGCTCCCTGCGGAGCAAGGAGCCCGATGTGGGACTCGATCCCAGACGCTGGGATCATGACCTGAGCCGAAGGCAGCTGCTTAACCAACTGAGCCACCCAGGCGTCCCATAATTATATTTTTAAAATCAGTATTAAATAGCCAATAAATGTTTAACTTTTGAAATTCATTGTTCTGGCTTTTGCTTCATATTCTAAAGAATCCCTTTTGCTAAATAGTAATAATAGTATTTTTTGATAGGAAAGGGCTTTTATAAAATGATTTATTGGTGATTGAAAAATAAAATTTCATTTTCTTCAACCTCATTCCGTTTGATCTTAATTACAACATTTATGTTGCTTTCCATTTTTTAAAGTTAGCTATCTTTCTGTGCTTACTTATTTCTTCTCCATATTGTGGTGTATTCTCTTTTACTTTATTTTTTTTCAAGTTTGTATTTAACATACAGTGTAATATTGGTTATAGGTGTAGAATTTAATGATTCAACACTTAACACAGTGTTCATCACAACAAGGGCCTTCCTTAATCCCCATTACCTCCCCTCTGGTAACCATCAGTTTGACAACATACAGATGGGTCTGCTTTTTACCCATTCTGACACCCTATGTCTTTTAATTGGAGCATTCAGTTCATTTACATTCAGAGTAATTATTAATAGATATGTATTCATGTAATTTTATTAGTAGTTTTCTTGGTGTTTCTGGAGGTTTTCTATATTCTTTTTTTTTTTTTCTTTGTCACTTTGGGTATTTCCTTACCACTAAGACCTCTTTAATATTTCTTGCTGGGCTGATTTAATTGTCCTGAACTCCTTTAGGTTTTGTTTGTCTGGGAAACTCTATCCTATCCTGAATGATAGCTTTGCTAGGTAGAATATTCTTGGCTTTCCCATTCAGCACGTTGAATATATCATGCCACTCTCCTCTGGCTTGCCAGGTTTCTGTTGAGAGATCTGCAGGTAGCATTTAGGTCTTTCTTTATAAGTTAGGGGCTTTTAAGATTTTTTTTATCATTATATTTTACAAATTTCATTGCAATATGTCTTGGTCTTGGCCTGCTTTTGTGGATTTTGATCAGTGTTCTCTCTGCCTCCTGAATGGATGTCTGTTTCCTTCTCCAGATTAAGGAAGTTTTCAGTTATGACTTCCTCAGATCAATTTTCTGCCCTCCTTCTCTCTCTTCTGAGAATACTATAATATAAATGTTATTATGTTTGATGGAGTCACTGAGTTCCCTTAATCTAGTCTCATGCTCCATATTTTCTCTTTTGTTCAGCTTCATTATTTTCCATTATTTTGCCTTCTTTGTCACTTACTTGTTCTTCTATTTCTTCCATCCTTGTGTTTATTTCAAGTCTGTTTTGAATATGAGTTATTATATTTTTCATATCTGATTGTTTTTTTAATTCTGCAGTAAGGGCCTCTCTGAAGTCTTCCATTCTTTTTTTAAGCCCTGTGTGTGTCCTTATGATTGTTTCTTTTTCCCCATAAGGCATGTTACTTGTATCTGTTTCACTTAGACCTCTGGCTGTAACCTTATCTTGTTCTTTCATTTGAGATGCATTCTTCTGTCTTTGCATTTTGTCTAAGTCTCTGTCTTCTTCTCTGTGTTAGAAAAAGTCTGTTATGTTTCCTGCTCCTAAGAGTAATAGCTTCAGGAAGTAGAGGTTATATAGTATCCAGGGCCTGGTACTTCAGGGAATGTCTCTCATGTGTGCTGTGTGCACTCTGCTGTTGTGATTGTCTGCTCTATCCTTCAGGCCAGTCATCTGCAGAACCTCTCCTTGCCTTCAGGGGGCAGTGTTTGGTCCTTGGCCAGAATGTGGCAAGTTTTAACAAGGTGTGCTCTGGTCTGCTTGTTAAATGAGACCTGATACTATTTCCACTAAAACTGAAGCCCTGCAGAATGGTCTGGTAGGGAGACACGGTGTGGGCAGGGGTTTCTGCTGATCTTCTGGGGCAGGGGACTGCTATGCTGGGACTGAAGCAAATTTGACCCAGAAAGGTAGTACTGCCAGAGCACAGGGCTGTAGAACTTGATGTAGCAGGTTAGGCCACCAGTGTTGGCTCTACATTGCTTCCTGCAGGTGGCTGTGTGTTTATGCTGAGGGACAAGGGAGGGAAATGGCACCAGCCAGCTTCTTTGTCCCCAGTGAGAGCTGTCCATGGCCAGTGCTCTCAGGGAAGTACTCCAAGAAGAGTGAATAATTCCTCTATGTGTCCCCAGTGTTTTTTAGATGGCTGTTTTCATGCTGTTTCTGTATTGGTTGCCTACTTCCTCTCCAGGAGTAGCACAGTGCCCTCTGGGCCCTATCCCGTCGAGGCCTGCTGACTTTGGGGGAATGGTGTGTGGGGACCTATGCTGGTCTTCAGGAGTGGTTCTTCCTGCACTTGGATGGATACGATTTTGACCCAGAAAGTCAGTAGCACCAAAGTGCAGGGATTTGGTACTTGGAGCAAGCAGGGTAGGCAGCCAATGTCAGAGCTGAGCTGCCCTTAGGAGGTGGCTCTGCATTTATGATGAGGGGTAAAGAAGGGAAGTGGTGCCCATGCACTCCTCTGTGCCCAGTGAGGTGTATCCCTGAGCTCTGCCTCTCAGAGATGTGCTCCAAGAAGAATAAATAATCTCCTCCCTGTGTGCCCCAATGACCATGCCATCTGCCCCAGGGTTGTTTGCCTGCCTTGTCCATAGAAATAGGGCAACACCCTCAGACCTCTATCCCAGTCAAACCCACTGACCTTTAAAACTCCAGTCTTTAAGCCCCACTGCTTTCAAGAACTCATAAAAATCAGTCCCTCTCATTTTCCCAGCCACTGTCTTTGGGGAAATGTTCTTGTGCATTCCCCTGTATGCTTCTCTCTCTCTCTCTCTCTCTTTTCCTCTCTCTCTGTCTCTCTCTCTGTGACCATGGTCCCTTCCCTCCATAGCACCTGGGATCCATTTCTCCTCCAACCACACCTCTGTAGTTTCTACCTTCCTTGACATGGCCTCTTCTCCCTCTAGTTGTGGAGCTTGTTCTGTCAGTCCTTAGGTTGATTTCTGAAGTATTCAGAATAATTTGGTGGTTATCTAGTTGTGTTTGAGAGATAAGATGAACCCAGTCATCCTACTACGCCAACATCTTTGTTCTCTCACATCTATTTTCCTTTAATCTTGACAGTTCTTGTAAGACTTCCCCAGGCAAAATTGGGAAGTCCCTGAAATTATTTATCTTGTTCCCATCCAATCAGTAGAGTATTCCAGAGTGTTGTGCACTCTCAAGTCCTCCACACAACTCTTCTACAATGAAATACTGTTGGATAAAACATTTAAATTTATAAATGATCAATTATTTTAATATTTTAGATATTATGGTATTTCCATTTTCACAGATTATTGTAAAAGTGAGTTAAATATATCAATGCTTACTTGTGGAATTTCAGTGCTTAACAAGAAGAAAGAGTGCTTTTGAGTGATCAAAGAACTTAAAAATATTTAAAAAGTGGCAACATTTTAAATAAGAAGTTCCATTTAGGTGAAAATTTCTAAAATGATTAAAAAAAATTATTAAGAGGGAAAGTCAAAGATGAACAAGAATAACCAAAGCACATTTGTGGTAGAACTTAGAACTAACTCCTTCCCAATCAGTTAGTATGGGTTCATCGGCTTCCTCCAGACATGCCCTTCGGCTCTTCTCCTGCAAAGCCCTTAGGTAACATAAATTGATACTAAAACAGATGGAAATAATTTGGTCAGTGGAATCTTGGGCTATTTTGATGTCCTCTTGACATTCACGTTAACTTAGAAGCCATACAATGACCCAGAGTAAAGTGAAGAAACTGTAATAAAATTGTGATACTTTCCAAAATTACAGTAATTATCTAAATCCTATCCTAGCAGTCCCACTCCATTCTAATATAGCACAATAGTCATGCCAATGAAAAAGCAAATAAATAAATAAAAACAGAAAACTTTCTATGATATTTAGAATAGAGGTCTTATTTGCTAGGTCCTGGACATTCCTTTATTATTTTAAACAGGCTCTAAAAGAGACAAAAAGACATTTTCAACATAAAAAAATATTTTGTATATGTATGATAGTTGAAAACCATCATCCTTGAAAAGCTTCATAGTAGCAAATGGAGGAAAAAGTTAAATTTAGCAGTTTTGCATTTTCCAAGTTCACTGCTACTTTTATTTATTATGACTTTTTATATTAGATATTCATATGATTACTTTAAACTGTTAGACATTCATATAAAGTTTTGTCATTCAAATTTCTAGTATAATGGTGCAATTCAAAACTTGGCATTGATGACTAGGAGTTTAGAATCAAATTTTGGAAATAAGGTACAAGACAAAAAGATAGACATACAATAATTACATGAATTTGAATATATGTTTATATATATTCATAATTATAATACTCTTATAAATTTTATAATTATATAATGTGTTAAGACAAAAATGCTTTCACGCTAGTTTAGGGAATTCATAAGATTAATCCTAAAATGTTTCTTGAAGGGCACCTGAGTGGCTCAGTGTGTTAAACCTCTGCCTTCGGCTCAGGTCATGATCCCAGGGTCCTGGGATCGAGCCCTGCCTTGGGTTCCCTGCTCAGGGGGACGTCTGCTTCTCCCTCTCTCTCTGTGTCTGACTCTCTGCCTACTTGTGATCTCTCTCTGTCAAATAAATAAATAAATAAATAAATAAATAAGTAAAACTCTTAAAAAAATGTTTCTTGAAAGATGTCATGGAATTATATCTATGATTCTCTTATTCAGTAGAATGTTTTGAATATGACAATAGGGACTATGGCAATATTTATATGAGCAGCCTCTTGAAAAATATTACTGGATGTGAAGATATTTGAAATACTTTCCAAAATACCACAAAATATTGTAAAAGTTCAGCAAATTTAAAGGAATTCAAGTAAATTAGAAATATCAACAAGAAACTTAATTAACACTAATATTGGTAGCAATTTCCTAATGTATAGCAGGGAATTCTAAATTACTGTGAAAAGGTGAACTGTATTACTGTAATAAGGTATATGAATACACCTTATTAAAAAATGATCAAAGCAAAAATATACCTGAATATGAGCTGTGAAAAGAATGTAGTTGATAGAATACTTTCTACCTTCCAGCAAATTTCCACATCAGCCAAATTTGTAGCCATGTAGGACAGAAGAGCAGAAAATTTGGTTTGAGTTCATATAACTTTCAGAAGCAAATTCATTTGAAAGTGTGAAAAATGCCATTTTTCTGCACAGTTGTATTTTGCATGTGGATTGCTGCATGGATCCCATTCACAAGTCTTTTGAACATTAAGTACTCTCTCTGAGTGTAGGGACTAAGATAAACCTCATTAGCAAGTTGTCCAGAGTGAGAAAATACAGTTCCTACCAGTTTCCTGGCTTTTTCTGTCCACTGCCAGCAGCAGGAATAGCTAAGCAACTTGAAAATGTTTCACATGGTAAAGATTTTTTAAACAATAATAATGTACCCAAGCGAGAATGTGAGATTGTTTCATCAGGGGGTCTTTGTTGGTATGATACTTCTTACTTGCTCAGGGAGAATATCGGTTTCAGTTGTAGGAGCCCAATGGTTTTTAATAATGGTGCCTTTCAAAATCACATGAGAAATTTTCTCCAAAATCCGTGAATCCAACCTACATACTTCGAGCATCTGGTTCAACTGGTGTAAGGTAGGGTTGGTCATTTTTTTAAATGAGCTTAACGATTAAGCTCATTATCATGAGCTGATATGGGTTGCTGTGTAAGAATTCCTGTCCCAGGATGCCCCTTTGTGCTTAGTTGGTTACCTGCAGCTATTGCAAGGTTCCAACTTCGATGAGTTGTTATGTCTCCACTGTTAAACCAACAGCTGGATATTTTAGATGTCTATCTGATATTTTCATATAGATCTGTAAGTGTCTTTTCACTTTCAATACTATTTAGAAGTATCCTAGGAGAACGGACTAGGTAATTTTGAATCTTCCACAGTCATTGGTAAAGATCCAATAGTCATTCTAAAACTTCAAACTTCAAGCATTTGCTCTCTAGATCTTAAAGAGTGCACTTGGCAATTTGTGTTAAGGACAGCCTCTTTCTTTGGTCTCATAGGGGCCATTTCAGTGAGCTATTTAAGACATGCTACGTGAGTCAACAAACTATTAATATCTTCTACTGTCCTTGAGGTAACTTCATATATAGGTGAAGTAGTTCAGAGGCACAGACTTTAGCTTGGAAGCACTTTACTTGATATGCCAAGGCAAAAGATAGCCCTTTTATTTTCTAGGAGTATTTTGAGGTTGTTAATTTCATTGTTATACATTGTAGTTACTTAAGAGAAACTGACAGTTTCACTAATGATCCAAAAGACATGCTTAGAGAAGCCTTGGTACCAGAGAGGTGGAGAGAGAGGAAGAAGAGAAGAACAAATACTTGATAAAGGATAGAATTAAAAAGGTCTCATTTTTTAAGTATAGACTAGTTTTGGAAACTTATTTCTAAGACTTATGTACCTCTACATGACTTGTTTATAGGTAGATATTCTTTCTAACTCAACCAAGATTTAGAGTACTGGTTCAAGCCTCGGATATGATAATATAAACCCTATAGTCCAGTTTTTGTCAAAATTATTTTGCAACTAAAAATGTAGTTATTTTCACCATATAATAATGACATGTTTTCACTATTCACATTAAATAATTGTATTTGCTCTGGAGGGTAATAGAGTTTTTCATTTCAACTCTGCTGAAATTATGATTCAAGTAGGCTAGACACCACAAAGGGTCTTGATCAAAGGCCTGCAACCACAAGTGACTTCTCGCATAAAGAATGGCTTTCTTTGATTACTATCTAGGGAATAGTCACTGCCAAGAAGTACTGCAAAACCTTTCTTCATTTATACCTCAAATCCTATGGTGTGCCTTATATAAAACACTCTGAAATTTTCTCTTCATGTTTCTAATAATTAAAACCTTCTATATTTACCTCTTCCTTCTATATTCTTCATAACAAAAGCCCAAAAGAATCATCTGGCAAACCTAGATCCTTACCAGATGGGTAGTAGTCATTGGAAAAAATCAGAAAGAATAAAGCCAGAAACCTTTTTGTAAGGTTACAAGAAAAAGCTAATAACACTCATACATTAACATTTTTGTACCATTATATAATTAACACCTGATTACAGAGAACAAGAAATAAAATGTACATTCATGTACTAGATTCTTGTAATACAATATACAAAGTTCTTCCTTCCCCAATCTTCTCTTCTGTATTTTCTATTTTAATTGTACTACCTTTATATACTTAATTCAAAATTTTGAATTTTTCTCAATTCTTTACTTGCTGGCTAATCTTGTAAGTACTATGTAGTCTATATATCTCCTTCTCCTCAACATAATCTCAATTTTATTGCCTTGGTTCAAATCCTCATAATGTGGGAAGTATGCAGAGAAGTGTTACAATCATGCTGCTGGAGTCAGGTGGACTGAAATGTGCATGCTGAATTTACTAACTACTATTTTCATGGGTTTGGGCAAATTACTTCATCTTCCTAGACCTCAACTGATAAATTAAAATAATAAAAACATGTCATTTTTAGAGACATTATAGGGATTACTTGAAGTGATACTTAAAGAAATTTAGCACATAGTATACCTATTGTAAACACTCCATAAATTACATTTAACTGTTCCATTAAGTACTAGTAATTATTAACTAATAATAACACAAGGGTTATAATAACTATTAATCAATGTCACCTAAAATATCATAATGATATTCCTATTTCTATTTTTATATACCTTTGGCCTTCAGGCTTGCTTGTTTGTATTTCTCATTAGTATCAATTTTTTTTTTCTAAAAATCCAAATCACTTGCTTTTTTAATTCCTTAAATATTTCCTATCATTGATTCTCAAATCTGCCCACACATATACACAATATATAAATATTGTTCAGAATACACAGACATACATACACAATTACATGAATAAAATTTAAAATATATTGGCAACCATAATAGGTTGTTGAAATATGGAATGGATTTGGGAGTTTACAAATGACTTTATTTCCTCCATATTCTCATTGCCCCTACTCTCTGGATCTCTCTCTCTCTCTCTCTCTCTTTCTCTCTCTCCCCATCTCTCATCTCTCTCCCTCTCTCTCTGATCTCTTTTCCTGACCATCCCCCAACTCTCTCCCTCTCCCTTCTTCTTTCCCTCTGTCTTTCCCCTTCTATCTTCCTCACCTAACTCTACAAACCAAAAAATGTCTCAGATGCACTTCCTCATTCTTTCCCTATGGTAGAACATCCTTGTCTTCAGGACACATCAGGTATGTTCCAGTTTGTGTTATAGTCATTCCTATGCCAATCACTGTGAACAGAAAAATGGCCTAACATGGTTGGCTAGACATAATACCCACACTGTTGCAAGGAGCAAAGTGGAATACGGTTATGAGGAAAGTTCTAGAACTACAGGGAGTGTGCAAAGAACAGACCCTTCAAATGAAGGCATTTGTTTCTGTCAGAAGAGGCCAGAAATGGAGAAAAATACAGCAAGTTCCACTTTAGCATGTGGCAGATGACATGGTACAAACCTTACATATTTCCATTTCTAATTTTCATTACAGCACCTGAAGTGTCAGCTCTTTACTACTTAAAAGACAATTGGTTATGAACAATATAAGAAAGAGGATGAGTCTACTCTAATTTACTAAACAAACAAAATCAACAATACTAACTGATACACTCCTCACAATAAAAGTGTTAGGAGACTCCAATATTTAACAGTTTCATGACTGAAAACATCAAGTTGAAGGATGAAGTTCAAAGCCTTTCAGGCTATGTTGCAGGCTGCTATTTGAACATCTTGCGTACCCCCCCCCATTTCCTATCCTGCTTGTAACCCACTCCCCACCCAGCCCTTTACAATACTTTACTCTTGGGCTGTACAATGGGCCATCATAACTCTGATTTGCCCATGCAGTTTATGTTAACTATTACTGATTTTTTTGTAACTAGTGTAGAGCCTGGCCCTGGGAAGTTCTCAGTCATTGTTAGTTAAATTGTTTTGATGACTAGGAAAAAAAAAATCACAATTCCTTACATGAAGATGGCAACAGATCAAATGAATATTTAGCTGACATGGATATGGGAGGTAAAGGAGAAATCTTGCAGAATGAATAAAGTAAGGTAAAAATTCTGTGGAATGATCAGGCTACAAATTCATTATGCTACTTTTATATTTGTGCTAATAGACAGTATATGGATAGAATCTGAAATGTAAACCTGTTCTTGGGGCAATTCCCCCTCGGGATCCAGGGATTGCTGACAACAGCTGATAATTATTGTCTTTTTAGACCAAGCCATAAAGACTTGAAAATAGAGATAGGACCCTGTAGATTTAAGAGTGCTTTAGCACAACTGTATTAACTGTATTTTGGTATGCTGCTTCTTTCCATCCTGATTTCATAATCATATACAGAAATGCAAATATTATATCGACTTTAAATATTTGTAAATAACAAATAAAGTGAAGATATTCTTTGATTTAAAACACATATGGGGCACTACACTGAAACCATAAACTCTCCCTACAGTGGTGTGATGCTAAGCCCGAGTATTCCTATTTCAATCTAGAAAAAGAAGAGTTTTTCACTTATGAAGTTTCAGTTATTTACTGTTAATATCAAAAAGTATGCGTTCTCACTACTTTTAACTTTCATACCAAGATAATTACGCTGGAATGAACTGAAATTTTCATTTAAGCCCAGATTAAGACTTGGGTAATCTTTAAAGTTCCTAATTGAAAATTAATGGCTCTCTCTTTAAAACCTGTGTAGTAGGAGCAGCAGCCATTCCAGTAGTGTCTAATACCCATGGCATAATCTTGTCAACTCCTTCATAGATATTAGAATTATAAATAACTTTCCATTTTCAAGTATCTGAAAAGTCCAGGTCATATGGTGTCATTTTGCAAATGAATAATGAATTGGAACTCCCAAGTTTTTACTTCAGATTCTACTTCTCCCTTTATCAAACTGCATGAAACAAGAGACATAACAGCTCTTCTATTATGTTAGTGTTTCATGTGTAACGTATGGCCGATAGCCTAGTAAACACCACAAATGAAATAATTGATGTTTTATATGCGTCTGGGGTGCCTGGGGGACTCAGTAATTTGAGCATCTGACTCTTGGTTTCAGCTCAGGTGATGGTCTCAGTTCCCTGAGATTGAGCCCCACGTCAGAGGCTCTGCGCAGGGTGCAGTGTCTGCTTGAGATTCTCTCTATTCCTCTGTCCCTCCCCCTGCCCATTTTCTCTCTCACTCTCTCTCTCTAAAAAAAAATAAAAAAAAAAAATTAACGTCTTTAAAAAAGAAAGATATGTTTTATATGTGCCAAAGTTGTACTTTAATGTGACTAAAATGTTTAAAATTTTATTTTAATATAAATTAATTCTTTAATTCTTTTATATCAATAATTAATTATTAATTATTAATATAAATTAAGATTTATATTCTACCCTTAATCAGTTTTATCTTCCTGAAAAAATTTTCAACTCTTTCATTGGTGCTTACTGCCAATCCTCTAAGCTATTTTGAGAATTTTCAATTTGTCTATATAGAATCAATATTTGGCTTTATTACTACCATACCTCCCCCTGCCCATCACACAATCACACTTTGATCTTCTTTGTCCCAGTATATCCCCATTATATTTATGGTTAGCTTAAAGCCTTTTACCTTCCTGAAAAGGAGTTTGTTTAATAATGATCTTGATTTTTGCATTGTTGTTGGGTTAATGTGTTCATTTTCTAGGGTTGCAGTAACCAAGTACCACAGACTAGGAGGCCCGAACACCAGAAATTTGCTTTCTTATAATTGTTGAGGCTGGAGGTGCCTGGATGGCTCAGTTGGTTAAGCTTCCAACTCTTGATTTCAGCTGGAGTCATGATCTCAAGGTTCTGAGATCAAACCCTGTGTTGGGTTCCCACTCAGCAGGGAGTCTGCCTCTCTCCCTCTGCCCCTCCTACCCACCCCTGCACACTAACTCTCTCTCTAAAATAAATGAATAAATCTTTAAAAAACAAAATTGAGGCTAGAAATCAGATCAAGGTGTCAGCAAGCTTGATTTCTTCAGAGGTCTCTTGGCTTAGAGATGGATGTCTTCTGTCTTCTCACACTCTTCTCTCCCTACATGTCTGTGTCCAAGTTTCCTCCTGTTATAAGGATACTAGACATATTAGATAAGTGCCTATCATAATGACCTTGTTTTAACTTAATCACCACTTTAAATACCCTGTTTTTAAACACAGTAACATTCTGAGACACTGAGGTTTAGGACTTCAACATGAATTTTAGGTGGACAAAATTCAGCCCATTAACAGTTTTCTGTGTAATTCAAAGAAAATCCAAAACTTGTCATGGATTATGTAAGTCTCCTCCCCAGACACTCAGGTGAATTAGCTATTCTGTCCACTTCATCTTCCTCCAAATTTCTCTCACAGATACAAAGCTCTATATATTCATTATACAACTACCATGCTAGAATCCCTCCTCAGTACTATCCTAGGGAGTACATTTATTTATTTCCTAGGGAAATGGCTTATTTCCTATAGGCCATGATTTCTTTCTTGATTTACTCTTTCATTTGGGGAGAGCAAAACCTGCAATAACTTCCTTTAAAAAGGTATATGAGAATTAAGGCTTTGAGATTCTGTAGTTCTAAAATGTTTACTTTAACCAGCAAAGTGACTTAAAGTATGGCTCGGTATAAAATTGTAAGTTGCAATAATTGCTCTTCTGAATTAAGACATTGTCCCATTGCCTTCTACTTTTCCAATATTGAAAAGTATGAAAAAAATGAATTTGTACTTTGTATTTAAAATATTTTTTGTTTGTTTTTCTACACACTTTGAAAGTTCTTAAAAGCATTTCTTTAAGTCTGGTACTCAAAGAAGGCTAAGAGCCTTACTGATGAGCATGCCAACCATTATCTTTACTGTGATATGATTAGTCTTCATCAATAATTTAGGGACCTTCCATTTCAGTTTTTTTTTTTTTTTAAGTTTTCCTCTTGTAGTCAGATTCCCCCAGAGAAACCTTTAAAAAACTTCTGCTTGTCAGGTGAAGGCATGGTGGTTAAAATTCTAAATTTGGGGAAGAAGAAGGCATTTTATCTTCCCATCCAGTATATACATGTGCATTAGCCCTCCTATTTTCAGAAGGTTGATAGCACTTTCAGTCAGTACTCTCTTGTCACAGAGAGGTCTTGTAGTATCCTTGTAGTTTTCACAAGCCATAACCACTAGTTTTCACAGTTTCCCTAAGATCAGAGTTTTGCGGCTTCTGTCATCTGACCTCCATGTTGGGTGATGTAGGGACCCATCAGGCAGCACTTACACAAGCTCTAATGTTGCAAATTAGGTTTGCTGTGTTCTTTCTGGTTCACAGAAAAGAACTGGGATGATGCCACAGCTTTTCCCAAAATGCATTGAGACGGTAAGTAAATTCTGAGTAAAAATGCCCGAGATTCTCTACCATTTTGAATGTAGCTCTTCCTTGTTTGGGCTTACATTTGGTTGCTATGTATCTTTAACTGATTACTAGAACTCCTATGCTGTAAAGTTATTTTAGCCAGTTTTTGGTCGTTTAGTTAATGTATCTGTGAGGAAAATGGTCTGGGTTTTCTTGATCCACTATTTGCTGATGTCTTCTATTTAATTTTGCCATCCTGTTTGCCCCAGGTCTAAAGAATACCATATTTTGTGGTATAAATCTGTTGTGTTTTCGGCTTTTCCTACATGGTTTAGCACTAGCCTTTTCCTGATTTTATTGCTGTTATTATAATACCTGTTCTATACATGTTGTGTATTTATATTTATTACATTTCTATTTTATTTGTGACATTTCAGGAAGATGTATAGATGCTTGTGTTTAATATGCCATTTTTGCATGGATGCCTAATAAATAACATATCATTTTAAAAAACATTTTAAAAAACAGTCAGGACTATAGCTATAAAAATGGTTTGGGTCTTATTTAAAAGCTAGAAGCACATCGTATTATATTATAAATTGTAGGGATTCCTTCCATATGTATGTCACACTGACATTTGATTCTGCCAATAAATTCAGAAAGAGACCCATCATCACTGAGGGAGAATGAGAACTCAACACGTGAGTGCCAATACTTGAGTAAGGGAGCGAGCATGATTGAACCAAGAGAGATGACTGATGGAAGGTAGGGATGGGAGAAGATGAAAATTAGAGAAGATAGAAAAAAGGGCAAATAGCAAATGATTGAAAATATGAGAAAGAGAAAAATGAACATAAAAGGGTCAGAAGTGGTGCATATAGAGAGATGGAATGGGCATTAATTACTGAAGTCATTTTGTTTGATTTTATTTATTTTATATGGAAGTTTCTGAAAGCAGGGACTGTATTAAAAGTGGGAATTAGCCAACTATAACTGAATTGCAAAAAATAATATTTTCTAGGAAATGCATATGTCATCCAATCTCACATAAAGAGGGATGACAATTGACTTCAAGGAGATTTTTAAAGGCCTTTTAAAATTTAAAACACTGTGTTTCTTTAGTTAAATTTCCATATGATAAAGCTAGCCTTATGTAAACTAGAGGCAGAGGATACTATGTTGACATTAAAGCATTTTTTAATGAGATCTAGTCTATATCCTCTAATTATAGTGGTAGTAATTGGAGAATAGTTTTGAAGAAATCCATTAAAACTAGCTACAGTATGTTTATTCAATAATAATTTTTATTTATTAGCACAATAGCAATTATCCAGCTAGGTTAAATTCTGCTAAATATATTGCATCTTGTAAAATTTTGAGAAGGATAGTAATTAGTATTCAGAGTGTAAAGTAAGTTAACTCACATTGGTATTACAGTAGTAACTTGATTAGATGGCATGCTACCTATTACCTTAATTATACTGCTTATTGATGTAATGCCAAAATTTCTGCTCTTTTATTAATTGGAATACCTACACCACAATTACTCTATACAATACCTAAAACCAGTATCTTTCCTCATTGGTACAATGCCTCCTGACAGTGTGATAACATGCCTCTGTGAGTTCTGGCAATCTGCCATAAAGGAATGCCTATTTGCGAAAGGAAAAATTGTGTCTCTATGTGTGTCTATGTGTACCTTTTCTGCAAAAGCAGAAAATCTTTTCTATATTCTTATGCCAAGCTGATGTACTCACAGGCTGTTTTGAAATTTGAGCCTAGGAAAAAAAAAAATATATATATACTGTTTAACATGGAGGGAGCAGATATTTCACATCATGTTTTTTTCAAGTATTTCTTGAAGTGGACCTGGTTTTTCTTGAATGCTAAGTCCCTACCATGTTTGACAGAAACCTCTGCCTAACACATGAGCAGTTAATACCCACCCATTATCAACTTTTACCTTTGAATTCCTGTCTATGGTTGTGTCAAATTTCAGTTAACGAGGAAGTGTTTGTTCTTGCAAGTGTTTTTAGTATTTTCAAACATTTAAGTAAAACATATTGGGTTAAACCCAGACCCTCCCTTTTTTTCTCCATTGGGGAACTTAGGGAGATTTGCTTTCTAAAATTGGTTTTTGCATGTGAATTATGGTGGGCAGAACAATAGTAATAGTTATTTTGTAAATATGTCCTGAAAGGAGACATGAAGGAGGAAGTGGAATGGAATGAGGAGAGAGACTGAGAAAGAGAGAGTAGCAAATAAAATAATTCATGTAAATAGAATTTGTAAACTTTTTTGAAATCTGGATTCCACTTTTACTGATGCCTTATAGAAAACTGGCTCTGGCAAAGAGTGTATCTTTTTAATTTTTAATTTTTTATTTGTGTTACCTTTTATTATGAAAATGTTCAAACATGAATAAAATTGGAATAATATAATCAGCTCCATAAACATATCACCTTAATTGAATTGCTGCTAAGATTTCACCATATATGCCTCAATTCTTTTTGTCCTAATGTAATCTAAAACAAATCCCAGACCATCCTGATACATTACCCTTACAAACTTTTTTTTTTTAAGATTTTATTTATTTATTTGACAGAGAGAGACACAGAGAGAGAGAGAGGGAACACAAGCAGGGGGAGTAGGAGAGGGAGAAGCAGGCTTCCCATTGATCAGGGAGCCCAACGTGGGGCTTGATCCCAGGATTCTGGGATCATGACCTGAGCCAAAGGCAGACACAACTGACTGAGCCACCCAGGTACCCCACCCTTACAAACTTTTGTATAACTCTTTAAAATGTGAGAAAATTTTGTACATAGTAGTAATTTTTGCTTGCATACTCAAAATTTTTAAATAACCTCTTCATAGTATTTGAACCTATATTTTCTCCTCCTTAAAGCTCCCTCCTTCCTTTTGCCCACTAGATTTTTAAATCTCATTCAAATGTTCTTCTCCTCCTACCCTCACCTGTGGACCCACATTTTAATTATGTGATAAATCTGGATTTTATCCTCCAACATCTACTCATTTTATACCAGGGATTTATAACTATTGTGGAGTGGAATAAACACGTCTTAAAATATGGCAAAAAAAAAAAAAAAAAAAGTAGGAACTCTTCCCTCCTAAAAACCATATATGTAAACAATACACAAGCACCCTTGTGCTATATACATTTTCCTTGTACATATATATTGCTTCAAATATATTTCATTATCTCCATAATGCTAACCTTCAGTCTAATGCTATTTTAAGCTTCGGATACTAAAAATTCAACTGCCGTATAATCGCCCAAACTTGGGTATTACATAACAATGTCAAATTAAGCATTTCCACAATCTCAATGTTTTATCCCGTTCACCAAAATTGCTCAACTCTGTTTCCTGTCTGAGTGACTGACGCCATCACAAAAGTAGAGGACCAAGACAGAAATAAGGATTCGAATGTTACTTTTCCCTAATCTACATTTTGAACAGTACAGGAACAGTGTCTGCCTTCTACATATATTTCAGGTCCATACACTTACCTTATGTAGGACTGCAGTTGTCTGTGTGGAAGACCTCATTTCTCCCCTCCTGCATTAGGAACAACTTCTTAGTTGAAGCTCTGACTGCCATCATACCCATCCACTTATGCTTCTTGCCAGTGTCCTTTTTTTTTTTTTATAGTTTATTTCTTTTCAGCATAACCGTATTCATTGTTTTTGCACCACACCCAGTGCTCCATGCAATATGTGCCCTCCCTAATACCCACCACCTGGCTCCCCCAACCTCCCACCCCCGCCCCTTCACACCCCTCAGATTGTTTTTCAGAGTCCATAGTCTCTCATGGTTCATCTCCCCTTCCAATTTCCCTCAACTCCCTTCTCCTCTCCATCTCCCTATGTCCTCCATGTTACTTGTTATGCTCCACAAATAAGTGAAACCATATGATAATTGACTCTCTCTGCTTGACTTATTTCACTCAACATAATCTCTTCCAGTCCCATCCATGTTGCTACAAAAGTTGGGTATTCATCCTTTCTGATGGAGGCATAATACTCCATAGTGTAAATGGACCACATCTTCCTTATCCATTCGTCCGTTGAAGGGCATCTTGGTTCTTTCCACAGTTTGGCGACTGAACCAGTTAGAATGGCCAAAATTAGCAAGACAGGAAACATGTGTTGGAGAGGATGTGGAGAAAGGGGAACTCTCTTACACTGTTGGTGGGAATGCAAGTTGGTGCAGCCACTTTGGAGAACAGTGTGGAGATTCCTCAAGAAATTAAAAATAGAGCTTCCCTATGACCCTGCAATTGCCAGAGTATTCTTGTTGAAAATCCAAGATGCCCACATCCATTCCATATTTTAGCCTTCCTTGGTTCTCCAGACACTTCCAAACGAAGTCATATTCATGATCTGGCCCCTGACGTTTTTATAACCGTCCAGTCCCTGAAACCTCCTTGACTGCGTTGGAATATTTAGGGCTTTCGAGTCTTTGAACTTGTTACTTCCTCTGTTTGGAATGCTCTTCTCCTCCCTTCTTGATGAAGGGTTTCCCTTCACCACTCAGCTCTGTTGACACCTCCTTTTGGAAACTCTTATCCTTCTAATCAGCATTATGTGTTCTACCACTGTGCTTTCTCGGAACTTAGAACATTCCACTACCATAGTACCTGTCACACTGTTTACAGTTATTGATTTGTCTTCACTGTCATGATTTGAGATATGTTCAGAGACATGATTTGTTCATATTTATCTCCCTATATCTGGTAGAGTGAGGGAACATTGTAAGCACTAAGTAAGTAAATAAATATGAATTAATAAGATAATGTTAAATGCTATGGAAATTCAAGTTAATTGTCAACTCATTGTTAAATCAGCATAGATAGATAATACTAAAAAGGAAGGGGGGGAGACTTCCAGACTGAAAATTAAGAACTTTGGAAGTGGTTGCCTCATATACATAAGGTTTTAAATAATATTTTTAAAATTATAAATATATAACTAGCTGATGGTAGAAAAATTAGAAAACAGAAAAAAGACTTCAAATTATAAAATGGTACCATTAACCACAGATAATAATTTTCAAAAGAGACAAATATAACAGATGGATTAAATTCTATATCTAAAGGTCTCCACTCGATCCAGTAGTATTAAATATTCTTCCAACTTGTGATATTCAATGGTTATAGAATATTCAGTAAAAAAGAACATAGTTGAATCAATGTAAACATCCTAGAAATTTTCTTAATCATGATTTACAGAACATAATCATTGAACAACATTGTACAAGGCATAATAAGATACAATTCTAAAATTATATATTCTTGTCATTTTGTCCTTATTGAAAAAGTATTTTTATCACCAAATGCAATTAGAAGTTGTTGTAAAAATAATGTGCACTCCTACTTCCTATCCCTCATCTATAAATCCCATAAAACTGCTTTTTTTAAATGGGAAGAAGAAAAAAGATAGCTCAGATACTTAAAAAAAAAAATTATTGTAAATGAACCTGTAGCAGTTTGAATTGTGGCCCCCAAAAGATGTCTACCTGAAATCTCAGAATGTGACCTTATTTGGAATAAGAATCTTTGTAAGTGCAATTAGAGAAGGATTTCAGGATAAGATCATCCTGGTTTTAAGGCATGCCCTAAATCCAATGACTGATGTCCTTATGAGAGAGAATCAGAGGGAGATCTAAGACACAGAGAGAGAATAGGGAGAAGGCAATGCAAAGACGGAGGCAGAGACTAGCTTATGTTGTCACCAGACGAAGAATACCTGTAATCACCAGAAGCCAAAAAAAGCAAGGAGTCTCCCCTAGAGCCTTCAGTTGGAGTATGGCCCTTCACGTACTTTGAATTTATGACATCTTTCCTCCAGAACTGTAAGAGAGTAAATTTCTATTGTTTTAAGCCGCCCAATGTGTGGTAACTTCTGAAGGCAGCCACAGGAAACTGATACACATCTGAAAACACTAAAAAGATGGCTGCAATATACATATTGGCAATATGTACAGTACATCTCACTCAGAGGAAGGGGACAGCACAGGACATAGGACTAGAAAAGAAAAATGCAACACTGCATACTTTAAGCATCTATTTAGAAATTTTAAATAGCATTTATTTATTTATCATATATTTATATTTATTATGATTTATTTATTTATTTATTTATTTATTTGACAGAGAGAGAGGAGGAGGGAGCTGGAGAGGGAGAAGTATGCTGGCATCATGACTAGAGCCAAAGGCAGATGCTTACTGACTGAGCTACCCACGTGCCCCCAAAAATAATTTATTAAAATTGATGTGCATTTAAAAGACAAATGAAGTTGTTTTGAAATTTTATTGTGAGATATCTCTGAGTGTGTGTGTGTGTGTGAGTATTTCCTAACACAAAGAAGAAGTAGTAGTCTTGATGGAGTTGCTGGGGGAGGAAGGGTCTTTCCCTATAAACAATATTTTCTTTCTTTCTTTTTTTTTTTTTGATAAAACTGTTGCAAATCAAAATCAGATGTGATTATTCAAATAGTGTACACTAGTGAGGAAGATATGCCATGCTGGAAAAGAAGTTATTGAGAAAAATTGCTTGTACTACTGAAGAGAAAGAAAGATGCTTAGAATATGTTGTGTGCCAGAGATGAGACTTAAAAATGAAATACACCTTTAAGCATAACTTAAAATAAATAGTTTGTGTTCTCCCTGAAGGACTCTAGAGGAATATTACTGTAACAAATTGCTATATTTAATTCTTGGATAGCAGCCAGGTGTAGGTCAGACATGAAATTTTTCTACTAAAATAACCACTAGCAAGGGAAAAACAGAAGCTCATGCTTAGAGACACACATACACACATATCATACTATATGTAACCCAATGGTCATTATTTTATGGTGACCAGACAAGGCAACGTGTGACAAAAAGTACCCAGGGTCTCTTGACTAGTGAGTGATAATAATGCGGTACCTAAGATTACTGAGCTTCTGTAACAGATATTTCCCCATGAAGTATTTACTGCTGTCTTGGGCTATGATACTTTCAAGCATTCAGTAGAGTTCAGCCACCCAGAGCAGCTCATAGAGTATAGTCAGACACACCATACTGCAGCCCAGGGAACCAAAGGAATCCAATTGGGGTAGGTAACCCTGCCTACTAGCAACTCTCTTCCCATGACATGTAGCAAATCTCTCTCCTGAGAGTTAATGAAATAGATATTAGGGGCTAGTTATTGATTGAAAATGGAAATCAGAATGATTCAACAGCTGCTTTCCTTTTCATATTTTTCTCACTTAAACCAAAATGATTTTGATTCTGTTCAATTAAATAGTATAGGAACCAATCTTTTGCTGTCACTTATAGTGCTTTTGTTAGATTAATGATTATCAACAGGTAGTAGACCGGTGTGCATTAGAGTAATATTAGGTATTACAAGTAAAAAAAGTATTAAGCATTAAAATATATCTTTGTGGCATCAATCTCTGTCTTTCTCTAGAAACGTATCATTTAGCTGAGTAACTGTTGCTGGGTTGTATATAGAACTTACTAACCTCTTAGGAGGAATTTGAAATTCCCAGAATTTATAACCCCAGTGATGGGAAATGATACAAAATGTGGAACTATTGTGGACTATTGTTACTGGGCTTAAACTGCTACCATGTAAGATAAGAAATAGGACAGGCTCTCTGGCTATTCATGAAAGCTACCATATAGTAAGATAGTCATGTTTGTGTATCTCTTGAGTATCAGCTGAGCCCCAGGATTAAACCAAAGTTTGCAAACCAGCAGCCATGGGCTAAGGGAGGCCTGAAGTTGTATTTTGTTTGATCTGCTTTGCTTTTAGTAACTTGCCAATTTCTAAAGTGTTCATTTGCATTCATCTCCAAATCCCAAATTCTACTTTCTCATGAACAGATCAGATCTGGCCACGTTAGAACCATATGCCCATGTAAAAATTATTGGCTGAAACTCCATGGTAGCATATACTTTAAGAAAGGGCATATTGGTTTCCACTTCACTATGAGCCCATTCCTTATCATATCACTCACATTGGCTACAATTTACCATCAGACTAGTGTGATCATTCGATCATTTCACTTATTCATTTGACTTATTCATGATCATTTGACTTTTTCATGTTCTCTCTACGGCCTCTGAAACAATCAAACCCCAAGGCCCTGGTTTAGCTTCTTATTTGGTTTAATTTCTTATATACCTCCACAAGGCAGCATTTTTTCAGGCCACAAGAGTGTGTTCAGTTGATTAAATTCCTGAGTCCTAAAGAGTGACTTTAAAGGAGTAACTTATGCTCTCAAGCAAGTCAGACACATTTAATTATAACTCCTAATGTTATCACTCTAGACATGCTAGTAGCTTGTTGATCTCAATAATTCTGTCAATTTGAATTGGAAATGTTAAGCAATTTGAAAAGAAACATGCCTGCTAAAGTGATAATGCCAATCTGATGAATAGTGGATTAAGGAAGAAGGTGTCATTGGTCTTTCCTAGCGCAGGCCCTGGGCCCTTCCCATTTGCTCATTAGGCTTCATTTCCACCAAGCTCTTTTCTTATTCTGCTAACATGTCAAGCTCATCCCATGTTGGGACATTTGCACCAGGTGTTGTTTTCCTGTGAAAACAGCTTTTCCTTTACATTCCCTCAGGAGGATTTCTCCTCATCATTGTGTTCTCAGCTCCTATGCTTATTCTGAAGCAACACGTATATGCCACTCTGTCCTCCTTGGTTTCATTGCATCATTTTGTTCGCATTTATGAATTTTAGCATATACATAGTTTAGGTACTTGTTTATTATTTGGTGTTATCTCTCATTAGAATAAAAACTCTATGAAAACAAGTATCACTGTGAAGCGACAGTATTAAATATAGGTGAATGTGTGAATGAATGATGTGGTGCATTACCACACTGAAAGGGCTCTGTGGTAGAAAAGGGAGAAAGATGACTTAGAATAGGTCCTCTGCTGAAATACTCTAGATCTATCCATTTGTTAAATCCACAGATCTTTGAACCAGATTAGGCATAAGACCAATTACACATGGGTAGTCTTTGTCACTCAGATTGCTAGTGCTTAAACTGCTTATTAATGGACTCTGATAAGACATGCAGTGTGCACCAGAAGGCAAATTCACACACTATTTCCTTACTGAGAAACTCCTTCTATGAAAAAAAAAAAAAATGTCAGCTGAACACAACAGTGGGCCTAGTGTTGTAATTTATATTCTAGCACTGTCTCATCAGATTGCAGACCAGTAGGAGTTTTCAGATTGCCATCTACCCAAGGACAATGCTTTATGTAGCCTTGACTTAGATATAGATATATATATATATATCTCAACACTTGAATCATGAAATGGATCTCATGAGAGGAAATACCTTCATAATGAGGAAAAGGGTATTTTTCCATGAGAGTAAGTTACTTTATGAAAGTATTATACTTTCCATGGAGATAAGTCCTTTATTGAAAGGAATGGTAAATTAAAGAAATAGGGCAGAAAAAGGGTATGTGAGGAGGGGGCAGGGAAGAGAATTCACTTAAGAAATACATAAGAACATACTCAAAGTAAATAATAAAAGGAATTGATTTTGACTGTAGTAATATTCAAAAGGCATATCTTGAGTAATTTTGTGACTTCAAAAAATAGTTTCTGAATAGTAGTTGAGAGCTGAATCTGAAATATATTTTCCATACATGCTTCTAACAAGGTAATTAGATGAATTATTTTATGTTTCAAGAGTTTCAGAAAAGACCATTTTAATTTTAACTTCATTAGAAAACCAAAATTTATTAGTAAAATTATAATAAAGTTCAACACACTATTCTTCTTTGGCCAACTCTTATCAGGACTGTTTTGATAGCAGAATAACTAAGTGTAAGTAAGGCTTGCGTAATTCAATCATATTGTTTTTAACTTAGCCATGAGTATCTTACCATTTGAAGATTCTTCAGGGTGGCCTACTGAAGTAAGAGTGGCCAAAAAATGAAGGTTGGTTAGTTTGTGTGTTTCTCCTTTCCATTTTTTATTTGCTCTGGTCTTCTGGATAACTGTGAAAATCTTTCCAACAGGTAGATAATCTCAGAGTTCAGAGAACTAGTAGAGAAGAACTAAGGACTTGGAAAACTATGTAGATAGGACATTTCCAAATAGCAGTAATAAATGAATGAAGGTAACATCAAATAGACTTTTTAAAGTCAATTCCTTTTTGAGAAATAGATTATCTCTCTAGGTGAATTCCCCTTTTACCATTAAAAGCCAGCTTCCAGATAGGTCTGATCCATGCATTCACTGGCCACTATATGGCATTGACGAATTATACTTTCTAATCACCCAGCACTGGCAATGATAAATCTCTTGACTTCTGGCTTTGTAAGGAGATTGGATTTGGTGAAGTAGCTGCTGTAATAACCATATCCTTAGAGATGTAAGCAATCCAACGCTCTACTACCGAAATAATAGTTTTCTTTCATTTTGAGTGCTGATGAAGCCAAACCCAATGTTTCAATTTCAGAGAAAGTAGATTTAATTATGGCCCCTGAACATACTAGACCCAATTGGCCATCGTTAAACAAACAAACAAACAAACAAAAATCTGCATTCCACTGGTTTCTAAGAGTATTAAAAGTACGGATGTTTCAGGACAAATTCCACAATTTGTCTAAAACAACTAGTGAAAGCCACCCTATGCTACTTTTCTGCTGATATTAGACAAATGTCTTCAACCCTTTGAATCAAGAAGAGAATCCAAGTACAGTAAATTCACACTTGTTCTCCCTTTGCCATATTTGAATGGCAAATAATGAAATAGATATCCATGTCCTGACCCATGAAAGGGAGAAAAATTGTAGAGACCGTGATAAGGCAGAGCAATTCCCTCTTGATTTACATGATGAGATGGAGTCTCAAACAAAACAATTAAAGCAGTACAATTTTCTTCTTGCAGTGGTCAATAATAACTGATCCAAGATATTTGGTGTTCAAGTTCTCCTGGCTTTCTGTCTCCTTTGTAGCTTGGTTTCACATGTAGAGGCTGAATATGGAATTCAGATCTAGCAGTAGTATGATAAATTGCTATACCACAGAGTCATTATCTTTCTCCACCGGAACTAATGGGTACAAGCCACAGGAACTCAAAAAAATACTCAGCCAACCAGTATCATGGTCAAAGTATGCATAGAAAATGTGAATTGCTTTTACTTTACCTTTATAAAGTTAAGATACTATAGAACATCCCTGATATTAGTGGGAATTTCAGCATGACTTCAGGATTATGGCAGGGTGCAGTTTTAGAAATTTGTATTTTAGGGGGTGCCTGGTTGGCTTAGTGGGTTAAGCCTCTGCCTTTGGCTCAGGTCATGATCTCAGGGTCCTGGGATCAAGCCCCGCATCAGGCTTCCTGCTCAGCGGGGAGCCTGCTTCCCCCCCCCCCCCACCCCGACTAACTCTCTGCCTACTTGTGATCTCTCTCTTCTGTCAAATAAATAAATGAAATTTAAAAAAAAAGAAATTTGTATTTCAGGATGTAGAATTAAAATAGAAGTGTGTCAATTAATATTTTTTTCTACCTGGCACACTCAAAAAAAATTTTTAAGTTACACATAAGTAAATCTCCACCCCTTAAGTAGTCTTTCACATTTAATACATTCCTATTGGAAAAGCAAAAAATAACTTTTGCATTTCTTTCATATTCTTGCATAAATATAGAGTCTCTTTGTTTTCATTAGAAAAAAATACTGCTTAGATTGTAATTTACAGAATTAGGGATGTATGTTTTGCGCAATCTTAAGGAAAGATTAGTGGCTAATTAAGTGGTAAATTAAGTAGGCTTCAGACCTGGGTAGGAGCATTGGAAGTCTGGACTACTTTCCCATTACATTATTGTTCTTTAAGAAGAACAATATAGGTAAATAGGAGAGAGAATATTTTGCTTTGGCTGACTGTTGAACTGCTTCTGTTTCTGAGAAGACATTTATTATGTTTGCCTTTTCTTTTCTCTGAGTGAGGGAATGTGCAAGGGCGAGAGTATGTTAGCTGTGTAGTTTTGATTTAAAGCACAGTGGATAACAGCAGGCTTGGTTTTATATATGAGTGGCCCCAGCAGGTGATGAATTGTTTTTGACTTTCATCATTTGCCAATAAATAAGAAAAGTGAGAGATTTATCATGTATGTAAAAAACTCTGGCAACATTCTCTATCATGTAAAATAAAATTTAATAAAATAGCATTTTAAAAAATTCATGCAATCACTTGCCTTACTCTTACAGGCTGTAAATTCTGGAATTCAGTTGTCTTTACAAAATGGGGAGTGGGAGTCAGGGAATGGACCTACTTGTCCAGCATCAGGGTAGTGACCATTTTGCACAGCTGGTGGATTTGGAGCATTGAGTGACCATCTTTGTGTGTGACTCCCTGTGACCCTTTTATTAAGCATCTAGCTGTGCTCAGTAGCGAAATGGATTCTAATTGCTTCACAGCAGGTTAAGTGATTTAACCTGAAGCAAAGTAATAGTTTTTATTTGAAATTGCCAACATATTCACATTGACTCCCCTCTACCAAAAGAAAGAAAGAAAGAAAGACAAACAAAAAAACAAAAACAAACAAACAAACCAAAAAACCACCCTGAAGAGAGAAAAACATTTCCAAAGCTAGTACTCTACATTTTTTTTTGTCTCATCATAAAACAGGAGCACTGAATGATGTGTCAGAGGTAAGAAAATTTTAATACTGGAAATGGCCCTAGCAACCATACAGTTCAATGTTTAATTTTGCAAATGTAACAATGATTTGTATTTATTTATAGTTGCTCATTTACAATACAGAAGCTTCGAGAGCTATGTGGCAGCAAGTAACTAATTTTGAATGGAAGTAAATCTTTGTCTAAGATAAATACTAGGCTAATTATTTTGGATTTTTCTCTTTAAATATGCCCTGAGCCCCTTCTAGGTACTAGTCACTGGGATTCATCCCATGGGGTGTGGAGAAACAAACCAGTCATGGTATCTGTCTCAAGGAGCTCACAGTCTCATTAATGTCATGCTAAGGACCAAATGTCTGACTGGCACATGGGCAGGAGGAAATCATATTAAATATTAATATGTATCTTATTTAGGATCAATTTGATATTCTTCTAACCTTGAACTTGCAGAGGAATTATAATGTTTTGAAATGGTGTTCTTTGGCTCTCTGCTTGAGTTCACATAATTTTTCCATTTTTCCCCTTTGCTTTCTCTTTTCCCAATATTTGTCTGGATGAAGCAAAAGAAACTGCCAAAGACCCGATTGTAAGAAATAGAATTACCTCCCAACTCAGATTCAGGATCATGTGAGGACCTAGGACTATTCTTTCTCCACTGTGTATGCCTATAGAAAATCCTGTCCTTAGTTCAGGTGCTAAGAACATGTTCTCATTTTTTATACTTTACCACCATCTGCTATCCGGTAATTTTTTTGAATATGCTTAATATAGTTTGCGGAGAATAAGATTAGAATCCTAGTCTATACCAATTATAACAGGAAAAAAATAGTATAATTTAATTAAAAATAGAGATCATTTCTTTGAAAACTCCAGATATTTGTGACCCCTCCCACATAACACAATCATAATCCTACTTCTGAGCTCAGGCTTGAATTCTCCAGAAACACACACCTTGGCAAACCCTTCCCATGAATTAATCACTGTATGCAATTGTAATGTTTTTGTCTCCCTCCCAGGCCCTTTTCTACTCCTGGCTGATAAGAATCTCTAATGTGATGCTGTAAATGCTCCATTTCTATACTTAGTCTAAATAGGAAATAACATTTACGTCTATTAGCATCCACAGAAACATTTGTCAACAACAACTTGGAGAATGACATAACTTTTTTAAGTGCACCCATCTGGGAAAGTTTCCAAATTGGGAGATACCCAAATTGGCAAAGATTCTAAGAAACTCATTCATATGTGCTATACGTGACAACAATTTCTGGACTTCTTTTATATTTCCAGCTATTAGGTTTGGAAGTGCTAGAGATAAGACAAAAAATATACACATAGATACAACTATAAAATAAAGTAAAAGTAGATCTATGAAAGTTCTAATAGGATAGCTCTGGTGAACTCAGAGCAAGGGAAAGGTCAAGATCACCCTTTGTGTTTAGTCAACTCATCTCTGAGGCTGGCCCATTTTATTCAAGGACAAAATGAAACTATTATAAAACCATTTGGGGTCTATCTCAAAAACTGATCCTTTTCTATCAAGGACTATCCAGAAATGCCACTGTTGTCTGCACTAATACAATATAAAAGAATATATATGGGATTTTTGTCTTTTTAAAATGTGAAATCCTTCTGAAGTTTGGTTTTTATTTTCTGTTACTTATCTTACTATTTCAAGCATAGCACTCTACTGATGAACTGTTCAGTAACTTTTTCTCTTTGTTCACAAAACTAATGCCATCTTTGTGTATGTAAGAAAGCCACATGAGTTTTCTACATTTTTAATTTTGCTTTTAGTAAATATGTACTGGAATGCAAACTTCTTTATTTAATTGGTAAATATTGACCTTTTTGTGTAATTGGTTCTGAGAGTTCTATAGCTTAGACCTATATTTATTTGACATATTTGGTAAGTAATTTAGCTGATGTTTTGAAAAATATGATACAAGAATGGAATTTTACTTAGTATCAGAATTAAATGAAATAAAATTCATTCAGCAAAATTGTTAATTATCAAGTGAACTCAACCCGACTATTTGTCAAGTTGATCATTCAAAATTAATCTGTACAAAGAGAAGTATTTAACCTTAAGATCCTTTTTGCTTCAAAACTTAAGTCAACAAGGTCATTTTACCTAAAATTACTCAAACTTCTCTTAGAATTTTTATTGAATTGTACCATTTTATGCCTAGATACCAGAAAGTGATATAATCTTTTGCCACCCCAACAACCATTTCTTATTTTAAGCACTTATTCTAATATAACCAGTTTGTGAAGTTATTTTTAAGATAAATTCAACTTTTCTTTCTTGTAATTTATCACTGGTTAATGTATTTTAGTATTTTAATGAAAACATATTAATATTGGGGCACTTGAGTGGCTCAGTGGGTTAAGCCTCTGCCTTCAGCTCGGGTGGTGGTCTCAGGGTCCTGGGATCAAGTCCATGTCCATGTCGGGCTTTCTGCTCAGTGGAGAGCCTGCTTCCCGCCTCTATCTCTGCCTGCCTCTCTGCTGGCTTGAGATCTCTCTCTTTCTGTCAAAAAAATAAAATCTTTAATAAAATATATTAATATTGACATCATTAATCTACCAGTTCAGAGCATTGAATTGAAGCAGAATGTATCGGATCCAATTCCAGATCTGCCACTTAACTAGCAGTGCGATCAAGGCAAGTTGCTTAACTGTAGTTTTCTCTTCTGTAAAATAGAAATAACAGAAACCTCAGAGAGTTACTATTATCATTAAATGGATTAAGATGTGTAAAGTATTTAGAACAGGGTCAAGTTCAGCTAGATAAGCATTTCCTATCAACACTATTATCATCATCATCTTACCAATGGAGATGTTATAAAAGCAAGCAGTTTTTATAAAATTTGGAATAAATAAAAAAAAGTTTTCTCTCACCTTGAAATAGAATGAATGTATTATATTTGCAAAACTATATAAAATATATGCAAAATACTGTAAAGCCTACGATTCTACCAGGTTTCCAGCTTGTAAAATACAGTATCAGCTCCTCATATAATTTGAAAACAAATTTTCAGTACCTTGGCTGTGTCATAATCTTTTTAAAAATTGAATGGTAGTTACTGTCACTTTCTTCTTTGGTGGTTATGGAAAACATAAATAGTCATTTATTTTCACTGGTGAATTATCATCTTGAAAGTTGATTCTGATAAACATAAAGTTAAATGGGAGTTTAGATTAAATTTTTTTAATAATACTGCAAAAAATAATTTTTCAGTACATTGGAAGAAGAATAAATGAAAGATAACTCTTCATTCCAATATTTTCTATATTGGTCCAAAATTGTCCCTAAATACAAATGCTGAAATATAAGTAACCATTATGAATGGAGTGAATGCTAGTGTGTATATGCCTGTCTCTGTGTGTGTGTGTGTATGTGTGTGTGTGTGTGTTCCTTTTTAATCTGAACTACTCACAATAAGAAATATATATTTATGATCTCCATTGAGAATGATATTTGCGGTGGGTTTTTCATAGATGGCTTTGATGATATTGAAGTATGTGCCCTCTATCCCTACACTTTGAAGAGTTTTGATCAGGAAGGGATGCTGTACTTTGTCAATTGCTTTTTCAGCATCTATTGAGAGTATCATATGGTTCTTGTTCTTTCTTTTATTGATGTGTTGTATCACATTGACTGATTTGCGGATGTTGAACCAACCTTGCAGCCCTGGAATAAATCCCACTTGGTCGTGGTGAATAATCTTTAATTAACTGTTGAATCCTATTGGCTGGTATTTTGTTGAGTATTTTCGCATCTGCGCAATCCCATTTTCTTTCATTTATTCTTCTCGTACCCACTTAAGCCCCCATGTTGCATCACCACTTCCTCATATCAGGGAGATCATATGATAGTTGTCTTTCTCCGCTTGACTTATTTCATTAAGCATGATACGCTCTAGTTCCATCCATGTTGTCGCAAATGGCAAGATTTCATTTCTTTTGATGGCTGCATAGTATTCCATTGTGTATATA